>NC_041220.1:59564710-59566107 GCF_002837175.3 Physeter macrocephalus
CTCCCCACAGATACATCAGAAATACATCTACACGTGGAACAACTCCTACAGAACACCCACTGAACGCTGGCAGAAGACCTCAGACCTCCCAAAAGGCAAGAAACTCCCCACGTACCTTTGTAGGGCAAAATAAAAAACAGAGATGAAAGAATAGGGACGTAACCTGCACCAGTGGGAGGGAGCTGTGAAGGAGGAAAGGATTCCACACACTAGGAAGGCCCTTCACAGGCGGAGACTGTGGGTGGTGGAGGCGGGAAGCTTCAGAGCCACAGAGGAGAGCGCAGCAATAGGGGTGCGGAGGGCAAAGTGGAGAGATTCCCGCACAGATGATTGGTGCCGACCAGCACTCACCAGCCCAAGAGGCTTGTCTGCTCACCTGCCAGGATGGGCGGGGGCTGGGAGCTGAGGCTTGGGCTTCGGAGGTCAGATCCCAGGGAGAGGACTGGGTTTGGTTGTGTGAACACAGCCTGAAGGGGCCTAGTGTGCCACGGCTAGCCAGGAGGGAGTCTGGGAAATAGTCTGGACCTGCCTAAGAGTCAAGAGACCATTGTTTCGGGGTGCGCGAGGAGAGGGGATTAAGAGCACCGCCTAAAGAAGCTCCAGAGATGGGCACGAGCCGCGGCTATCAGCGCAGACACCAGAGACGGGCATGAGATGCTAAGGCTGCTGCTGCTGCCACCAAGAAGCCTGTGTGCAAGCACAGGTCACTCTCCACACCTCCCCTTCTGGGAGCCTGTGCAGCCCGCCACTGCCAGGGTCCCATGATCCAGGGACAACTTCCCCGGGAGAAGAAACAGCGTGCCTCATGCTGGTGAAACGTCACGTCAAGCTCTGCAGCCACAGGCTCGCCCAGCATTCTGTACCCCTACCTCCCCCCGGACTGAGTGAGCCAGAGCCCCTGAATCAGCTACTACTTTAACCCCGTCCTGTCTGGGTGGGGAAAAGTTGCTGTCAGGCAACCCACACAAAGTGGCGGGTCCAAATCCAAAGTTGAACCCCAGGAGGTGTGCGAACAAAGAAGTGAAAAGGAAATTTCTCCCAGCAGCCTCAGGAGCAGTAAATTCAATCTCCACAATCAACTTGATGTACCTTGGAATACCTGAATAGACAACGAATTATCCCAAAATTGAGGCTGTGGACTTTGTGTGATTTTGTTGGTATAGCTTTGTTTTTACCATTTTTCCTAGGGTCCTATCTGTCCGTTTTTATTTTTTTTTATTTTTATTTTTTTAGTATCTTTTTAATGCTTGTTATCATTGGTGGATTTGTTTTTTGACTCGGTTACTCTCTTCTTTCTTTTTTTTTTTTTAAATTACTTTTAATTTTTTTATTATTTATAATATTGTTTTTATTTTTTATTTTAATAACTTTCTTTCTTTCTTTCTTTCTTTCTTTCT
>NC_041220.1:59566674-59569949 GCF_002837175.3 Physeter macrocephalus
CATGCCAAGACACATATTAATCAAACTATCAAAAATTAAATACAAAGAAAAAATATTAAAAGCAGCAAGGGAAAAACAACAAATAACATACAAGGGAATCCCGATAAGGTTAACAGCTGATCATTCAGCAGAGACTCTGCAAGCCAGAAGGGAGTGGCAGGACATATTTAAAGTGATGAAAGGGAAAAACCTACAACCAGAATTACCCTACTCAGAAAGGATCTCATTCAGATTCGATGGAGAAGTTGAAACCTTACAAAGAACAAAAGTTAAGAGAATTCAGCACCACCAAACCAGCTTTACAACAAATGTTAAAGGAATTTCTCTAGGCGGGAAACACAAGAGAAGGAAAAGAACTACAAAAACAAACCCAAGGGAAAGCTTCAAGATGGCGGAAGAGTAAGACGAGGAGATCACCTTCCTTCCAACAAATACATCAGAAATACATCTACACGTGGAACAACTCCTACAGAACACCCACTGAACGCTGGCAGAAGACCTCAGACCTCCCAAAAGGCAAGAAACTCCCCACGTTCCTTTGTAGGGCAAAATAAAAAACAGAGATGAAAGAATAGGGACGTAACCTGCACCAGTGGGAGGGAGCTGTGAAGGAGGAAAGGATTCCACACACTAGGAAGGCCCTTCACAGGCGGAGACTGTGGGTGGTGGAGGCGGGAAGCTTCAGAGCCACAGAGGAGAGCGCAGCAATAGGGGTGCGGAGGGCAAAGTGGAGAGATTCCCGCACAGATGATTGGTGCCGACCAGCACTCACCAGTCCGAGAGGCTTGTCTGCTCACCCGCTGGGACGGGTGGGGGCTGGGAGCTGAGGCTCCAGCTTCGTAGATCGGATCCCAGGGAGAGGACTGGGGTTGGCAGCATGAACACAGCCTGAAGGCGGGTAGTGCACCACAGCTAGCCGTGTGGGAGTCCGGGGAAAAGTCTGGAGCTGCCAAAGAGGCAAGAGACTTTTTCTTGACCCTTTGTTTCCTGGTGCGTGAGGAGAGGGGATTAAGAGAGCTGCTTAAAGAGCTCCAGAGAAGGGTGCAAGCCACGGCTATCAGCGCAGACCCCAGAGACAGGCATGAGATGCTAAGGTTGCTGCTGCAGCCACCCAGAAGCCTGTGGGCAAGCACAGGTCACTATCCACACCTCTCCTCTCGGAAGCATGTGCATCCCACCACTGCCAGGGTCCATGATCCAGGGACAACTTCCCCGGGAGAACGCACTGGTGCAACGTCATGGTGGCCTCTGCCGCCGCAGGCTTGCCCAGCACTCCGTACCCCTCCCTCCCTTTGGCCTTAGTGAGCCAGAGCCCCCAAAAGAGCTGCTGCTCCTTTATCCCTGTCATGTCTGAGCGAAGAACAGATGCCCTCAGGTGACCTACATGCAGAGGCGGGGCCAAATCCAAAGCTGAACCCCAGGAGCTGTGCGAACAAAGAGAAAGGGAAATTTCTCCCAGCAGCCTCAGGAGCAGCGGATTAAATTTCTACAATCAACTTGATGTACCCTTCATCTGTGGAATACCTGAATAGACAATGAATCATCCCAAATGGAGGTGGTGGACTTTGGGATGTACCCTGCATCTGTGGAATACCTGAATAGACAATGAATCATCCCAAATGGAGGTGGTGGACTTTGGGAGCAACGATATATATATATTTTTTTCTCTTTTTGTGTGTATGTGTATGCTTCTGTGTGTGATTTTGTCTCTATAGCTTTGCTTTTTCCATTTGTCCTATGGTTTGTATGTCTCTTTTTTTTTTCTTAGTACAGTTTTTAGTGCTTGTTATCCTTGGTGGATTTGTTTTTTGGTTTGGTTGCTCTCTTCTTTCTTTCATTTTTTCTTTTGTTACTTAAAAAAGTTTTTTTTAATAATTATTTTTTAGTTTTTATTTTAATAACTTTATTTTATTTTATCTTCTTTCTTTCTTTCTTTTTTCCTCCCTTTTATTCTGAGTCGTGTGGTTGACAGGCTCTTGGTGCTCCAGCCAGATGTCAGGGTTCTGCCTATGAGGTGGGAGAGTCAAGTTCAGGACATTGGTCCACAAGAGACCTCCCAGCTCCACGTAATACCAAACGGCGAAAATCGCCCAGATATCTCCATCTCAACACCAAGACCCAGCTTCAATCAGCGACCAGCAAGCTACAGTGCTGGACACTCTATGCCAAACAACTAGCAAGACAGCAACACAACCACACCCATTAGCAGAGAGGCTGCCTAAAATCATAATAAGGTCACAGACACCCCAAAACACACCACCAGATGTGGGCTTGCCCACCAAAAAGACAAGATCCAGACATCCACCAGTACACAGGCACTAGTCCCCTCCACAAGGAAGCCTACGTAACCAACTGAACAAACCTTAGCCACTGGGGGCAGACACCAAAAACAATGCAAACTACAAACTTGCAGCCTGGGAAAAGGAGTAAGTTAAGAAAAGTGAGAAGACAGAGAAAAACACAGCAGATGAAGCAGCAAGGTAAAAACCCATCACACCTAACAAATGAAGAGAAAATAGGCAGTCTACCTGAAAAAGAATTCAGAATAATGATAGTAAAGATGATCCAAAATCATGGAAATAGAATGGAGAAAATACAAGAAACATTTAACAAGGAACTAGAAGAACTAAAGAGCAAACAAACAGTGATGAACAACAAAATAAATGAAATTAAAAATTCTCTAGAAGGGATCAGTAGCAGATAACTGAGGCAGAAGAACGGATAAATGACCTGGAAGATAAAATAGTGGAAATAACTACTGCAGAGCAGAATAAAGAAAAAAAAAGAAAAGAATTGAGGACAGTCTCAGAGACATCTGGGACAATATTAAATGCATCAACATTCGAATTATAGGGGTCCTAGAAGAAGAAGAGAAAAAGGAAGGGACTGAGAAAATATTTGAAGAGATTATAGTTGAAAACTTTCCTAATATGGGAAAGGAAATAGTGAATCAAGTCCACGAAGCACAGAGAGTCCCATACAGGATAAATGCAAGGAGAAACACGCCAAGAGACATATTAATCAAACTATCAAAAAGTAAATACAAGGAAAAAGTATTAAAAGCAGCAAGGGAAAAACAACAAATAACATACAAGGGAATGCCCATAAGGTTAACGCTGATCTTTCAGCAGAAACTCTGCAAGCCAGAAGGGAGTGGCAGGACATATTTAAAGGGATGAAGGGGAAAAATTTACAACCAAGATTACTCTACCCAGCAAGGATCTCATTCAGATTTGACAGAGAAATTAAAACCTTTACAAACAAGCAAAAACTAA
>NC_041220.1:59571180-59571883 GCF_002837175.3 Physeter macrocephalus
CCAAGACTGAACCAGGAAGAAATAGAAAATATGAATAGACCAATCACAAGCACTGAAAGTGAGACTGTGATTAAAAATCTTCCAACAAACAAAAGCCCAGGAGCAGATGGCTTCACAGGTGTATTCCACCAAACATTTAGAGAAGAGCTAACACCTATCCTTTCAAACTCTTCCAAAATATAGCAGAGGGAGGAACACTCTGAAACTCATTCTATGAGTTCACCATCACCCTGTTACAAGAACCAGACAAAGATGTCACAAAGAAAGAAAACTACAGGGCAATATCACCAACAAACATAGATGCAAAAATCCTCAACAAAATACTCGCAAACAGAATCCAACAGCATCTGGGACAATATTAAATGCATCAACATTCGAATTATAGGGGTCCTAGAAGAAGAAGAGAAAAAGGAAGGGACTGAGAAAATATTTGAAGAGATTATAGTTGAAAACTTTCCTAATATGGGAAAGGAAATAGTGAATCAAGTCCACGAAGCACAGAGAGTCCCATACAGGATAAATGCAAGGAGAAACACGCCAAGAGACATATTAATCAAACTATCAAAAAGTAAATACAAGGAAAAAGTATTAAAAGCAGCAAGGGAAAAACAACAAATAACATACAAGGGAATGCCCATAAGGTTAACGCTGATCTTTCAGCAGAAACTCTGCAAGCCAGAAGGGAGTGGCAGGACATATTTAA
>NC_041220.1:59572939-59574602 GCF_002837175.3 Physeter macrocephalus
CAGGGAACTAGAAGAACTAAAGAGCAAACAAACAGTGATGAACAACAAAATAAATGAAATTAAAAATTCTCTAGAAGGGATCAGTAGCAGATAACTGAGGCAGAAGAACGGATAAATGACCTGGAAGATAAAATAGTGGAAATAACTACTGCAGAGCAGAATAAAGAAAAAAAAAGAAAAGAATTGAGGACAGTCTCAGAGACATCTGGGACAATATTAAATGCATCAACATTCGAATTATAGGGGTCCTAGAAGAAGAAGAGAAAAAGGAAGGGACTGAGAAAATATTTGAAGAGATTATAGTTGAAAACTTTCCTAATATGGGAAAGGAAATAGTGAATCAAGTCCACGAAGCACAGAGAGTCCCATACAGGATAAATGCAAGGAGAAACACGCCAAGAGACATATTAATCAAACTATCAAAAAGTAAATACAAGGAAAAAGTATTAAAAGCAGCAAGGGAAAAACAACAAATAACATACAAGGGAATGCCCATAAGGTTAACGCTGATCTTTCAGCAGAAACTCTGCAAGCCAGAAGGAAAATGAAATTAAGAAAACACTCCCATTTACCATTGCAACAACAAGAATAAAATATATAGGAATAAAACTACCCAAGGAGACAAAAGACCTGTATGCAGAAAATTATAAGACACTGATGAAAGAAATTAAAGATGATACAAATAGATGGAAATATATACCATGTTCTTGGATTGGAAGAATCAACATTGTGAAAATGACTCTACTACCCAAAGCAATCTACAGATTCAATGCAATCCCTATCAAACTACCACTGGCATTTTTCACAGAACTAGAACAAAAAATTTCACAACTTGTATAGGAACACAAAAGACCCCGAATAGCCAAAGCAATCCTGATGGAACCATAAAAGATCCAGAATTTCCAAAGCAATCTTGAGGAAAAAGAACAAACCTGGAAGCATAACCCTCCCAGAATTCAGACAATACTACAAAGCTACAGCAATCAAACAGCATGTATTGACACAAAAACAGATATATGGATCAACAGAACAGAATAGAGAGCCCAGAAATAAACCACACACCTATGGTCAATCTTTGATAAAGAAGGCAATAATATTCAATGAAGAAAAGACAATCTCTTTGGCAAGTGGTGGGTGTTTGGAAAGCTGGACAGTTACATGTAAATCAATGAAGCTAGAACACTCCTTTACACCACACACAAAAATAAACTCAAACTGGGTTAAAGACCTAAATGTAAGGCCAGGCACTATCAAACTCTTAGAGGAAAACATAGGCAGGACACTCTATGACATAAATCACAGCAAGATCCTTTTTGACCCACCTCCTAGAGAAATGGAAATAAAAACAAAAATAAACAAATGGGACCTAATGAAACTTAAAAGCTCTTGCACAGCAAAGGAAATCATAAACAAGACCAAAAGACAACCCTGAGAATGGGAGAAAATATTTGCAAATGAATCAACTGACAAAGGATTAATCACCATAATTTACAAGCTGCTCATGCAGCTCAATAACAAAAAAAACCAAACAACCCAATCCAAAAATTGGCAGAAGACCTAAATAGACATTTCTCCAAAGAATATATACAGATTGCCAACAAACACATGAAAGAATGCTCAACATCCTTAATTATTAGAGAAATGCAAATCAAAGCCACAATAA
>NC_041220.1:59575022-59587921 GCF_002837175.3 Physeter macrocephalus
GGTGGGAGGGAGGGAGATGCAAGAGGGAAGAGATATGGGAACATATGTATATGTATAACTGATTCACTTTGTTGTAAAGCAGAAACTAACAAACCATTGTAAAACAATTATACTCCAATAAAGATGTTTAAAAAAAAAAGAGAGAGAAAATGTGTGTCCTTTCCTGGTGCTGGCTTTTAAATCTCAGTGTGCCATTTTAATGCTCCCTCTTGCTGACGTCCAGACATTTCTCCAGTAAACAAGGATTAATTAGCAGAGAATTGCAATTCAAGATCTGCAACCATGAGAGCTACATGCAAGTCCCTAGCACAGGTGGAGAGGAGAGCTCTTTTACTGACAGAAAGGACATTGGGAGGGCTATAGTAAAGAGTTCAGGGCTTCTCACTGGCCAAGTCCTTGTCAGGAAAGAAGAGGTGTCTTTCTGAAACCGTGGCTTCAATCCATTTCACCTGCCTTCACTGACCAAAGGTCATTTTAAGGCTTGTGTGTCCTCCACAAACAATAAGATGTTGGTCCCAGTTATTTTCCATGAACTTCGAGTCAGCAGTGTCTAGCTGGATCTGAGCTGTTTAAGACAGGATGGGACCACCAACCCTCCAACTGGGCATGAGTGATTGTACAGCTCAATGACCTTTTAATGTCAGAGGGTGAGAAACTCCACCCTCAGAAGGTGGGAGTCCTATAGCTTAGTTACACCTGCACAGAGGACCATTCCTGCACCTTTTTCCAATCACCATTCCCACACCTCACATTGCACTGCTGCTTTATTTATTGGGTATCGCAAGAACCTCACCTTCTGGAGGTGGATCTATGACTTGTTCTCCCATCTCCTCACCTGGCCATCTTGAGAATAAACTCTCTCTTTGCTGCAAACCTAGGCATCTCAGAGTTTTGACTTGCTGTGCATTGGGTAAGACAAACCCTGTTCAGTAACATTTCTTCTTCCTGTTGAGCTCAGCCATCATCCCAGGGAGCTCAAGCTCCCCCTCCTGGTCCCTCGACTCTTTAAACGGGGTATCTGTGGTTAGTGTTACCCTCTTTCTAGTTGCGGTGACCCTGACCCACAGCATCGCAGGGCTGAGAGAGGGAAACTGCTGGGCGGGGTGATGGAGCCGTGCCCTGCTGACGCACCTTGCACTTTACACAAGTAAGTACTAGGTTCTGTCTTGCTAAGCAACAGACACGACCGCGGCTGAGCATGGCTATCCTAATCAGTGTAGGGTTACTCTCATCTCACTGAAATGGGTTCTCAAAAGCTCTCCTGAGCACCTTTCTCACAGTATAGAGATATACAGAAATTACAAAGATAGAATGGCAAAAACTCTTTATTTCCAGAAATTGTAAACAGTGTACCCACAGGCCTCCAAAAATAAGTGTATTCTAAAATATTTGTAGTTTAACATTAATGTAATGCAACACATATATGTGGTATTTTGACTAACATTATATTCAAGCATGCCTTTAAATATGAGACAAAAACAAAAGAATTAGAATTCTGAAAATAATTTGTCTAAAGAAAGACAAAAAATGTCAAACGTGATACTTTTTCTACTTTAGATTTTTGTAAGGAGGCTTCAGTGCAGCCCTGGCCACACTGAAGAGGATAGGTCTGCAGATTGGCAGCAGTAGCCTCCACCAACCTTCCAAGAGTCCTGTAGATTAAGCTGAGTTGACCACTTATGTGCTGACTTAATATTGGGAGGAGAGTCCATCAGCCCAGGCTGGAGGACCTCAGCCATCACCACCACATCACTGATCACATTCCCTTCCAAGTGGCTTCCTGCCTTATCTTCTCTACTCTGACCATTTCCTTTAGACACTGTTTCTTCAATAGTGCTCTAAACACTTTCAGGCATTAAGTGGGCTTCCCAGTCTCCAACAGTACAAAAAGTAAAAGGCCCTTTTCTCCAATATATTGAAAGAATGGTATTTGCAACTTATTTAATAAACTGGTGAATTTCTAGAAATGGAGACTATATAGGAAAATTATAAATGCTGTCAGTGTCTTTATGAAAATTTGAAAAGACAATGTTAGGAAAATCCTTTAATATTTATGTGTTTTATTTTGGAACTGCCAAAGCAGTTTGCATTTGTTTCCTTCAACATTTGTGTAAAATAATCCCTGGTAAATAATGTTATAGTTAGTGAAAGAGACAGAAAATGACTTTTCTAGGTGATATGAAACAAAATATGCTGCACTAGCTTTGCAACTTCCTTCAAGTAAAAAATTATTTCAAAATATATAGTTTAAAAAATACACAACCAAAACGTAAAGCACCAATTAATTCTTGAGATTGTATTATCCCACGATTATTAACTGCTAATACTCTCATGAAGCAGAGGGCAATGTCTCCTAGGTAGGTCCAGTATAGAAATAAACCCTGAGTGTTTCTCAAAAAGTATCAGTGTGTGTATTGATGTACTGATATGAGACCTGTTACTCAAATTACAAAATAAAACTTTCCCAACTCTAATTTAGAAAATGCCAACCCTCCTGGATTTTATTGTAACCAGTACAACACAGGTGTTAAGATCAGAGAGGATTTGCCAGCTTCAGCCTTTGGGGAGTGGCATTCCAGGAAATAGAACCATTACAGACACCACAGCCCATTCACCACTGCCTCTTCCTTCCACCTCCCAATAATGCCTGCCAGACACAACCCTCTAAAGGCTCAGGACAGCTGGTAAAAAAGTAAGATTGGGAGATGGTAAGGAAAGCATGTTTTCACCTTTTCTAATGTCACATCTTTTCTATCTTCTAAGGTGATAAGATTGGGGAGCTCAGATTCAATATGCGTCAAATTGACCTTGAAAAGGTTGATCACTTACTGTAGGTTAAAATACTTTAAGGAGATCGATCCATTTTTTCTTTAATTCATATGAAAAGACAGCTGGGGGTGGGGGATAGATTTCCAAACTTGTCGTAGACACTTTTAGTACCTGTGAGGAACTCCAGATCTGACTGCTCAATCCTTTCTCCCATTTCAATCAGTACTTTTCCAGTATGGACACCTGTTTTGAGAATTTTACTGTTTTCCTTCTTTTTTTTTTTTAAACACTTTTCCTTTACTCTGTAATTTGTAAAGAATTAATTCCTTCACTTTTCCAGGAAATTCTTAAATTGTTCAAACAATTTAATTGTAAACCCCCTTCAATTCTCCCACTCCACAACAACTCAAATGATTTTGAGACTCGCATTTGTAATGCCTTTTCAGTGTCTTCAAGCTCCTTTCTCAGAGACTGAATGTGGCCTTTGAGCCTCCTCCTGTGACAGGCTGCAGCCTGCTCCGTGGGCAACAGGGTGTGGCGGCAGTGGACAAAGGGGACCCTATGGTGAGGACACAGCAGCTCCAGGCCCTTCTCACAAAATAGGCTCAGACCTTGCTTGTGCTTCTCACACAGGGGATTCTCGTCCTGGTATTTCTTCTTGCTCCTCCTGGTGGGAAGCTCCTTAATAATGTCAGGCATATGAAGTAACTGGGTGTTTCTCTTGAAGTACTTGTCACGAGACCCCTTGACAGGGGACCCAGGAAACGGAGTCCCCTGTCTGGGGTGACCCTGAGGACCCCTCCCCTGCACACTGAGGCCTCGGGAGGCACCATTGCTGGGTCACTGCACTCCCAGCCCTGGGTGAAAAAGTCGTTGCTGCTTGGACCTGATTGAGGCCCAACCCCTTCCTGAGTCTGCTCACCTGAGACCAGGAGATGCTCAACAGACCCCTCTCTGCTCTGGGGTGAGGAGTGGCCCCACATTTCTTCAGTCTGGGTGCTGCTTCCCCCTTCCCTGCAGAGCCCACAGCTTCCTCATCCAGAAGGTGGGAACCTGACCTGGCTTCCCTTTAAGATGAGGGAAAGAGGGTCCTTTCCTGTGGCCTTTCCCCATTGTAGAGGGTCAGGGGTAGCAGGAAGCCTGGCAGGGTTCGGTAAGGAAGGTGTAGAAATTGACTTGTTTAGGGGGTGCACACAAGATTTGGACTTTGGGAGCAGGCTGTATTTTCACAACATTCTGATGTGTTGAGAGAGTCTGGAATGATCTCAAACACATACTACCCTATTCACTTGACAGCTAAGCGGTAACCATTGCTGAATCTTGACCTTCAGCCTTGTGCTTTGCCTCCCTCTTCTTAATTGAGTCAGTTATCTACTGCTCCACTTATTCACCTAGTCCTCCACTCTCTTACATAATGATTAGAATCCTGGAACACACGGACAATATCCATTGTCCAAACTGGCCATCTGATTGTCCAGGGAGAAGAGACATAAAAAGCAATGCAGTTTTTGCCATGTTTCCCTGTGGATGACCTTCCACTCAGGAAAGAGAGTAAGGCTTTTCTTTTCATCAGAAGCACCAATTCCTGTCCTGCAGAATTGTGCATGGAATAGTGTCTAACACCATATGCTAGAAAGCTTTTGCACAGCCAAACCAACATGAATAGTTGAAAAATAATGCAGGGTGTTCAGTCCTCTAGTGACCACTGCAGAATGTGTCCAGGATCACAGAGCTGAATGTTTCCAGCTCTAGGTGCATCTTGGAAGTGGTCTCTGAACATATAAGCAAATGTCCATTCCCTCTTTTAAGCCACAATTGAGAGGACACGTGTTTTCCAATCTCCCCTCACCCTTTTTGTGCACTTAACTTAGGGTCTTAAAAATTGTCCCATATCCACACAAATATTTCACTATGAGCAAAACCTGAATGGAAAGTGTTAGAAGGAAAGAATTAATAAAGACCAGAAGGGAAATAAATAAAATAGAGATTAAAAAAATAGAAAAAAAATGAATAAAACTAAGAGCTTGTTCTTTGAAAGGGTGAATAAAATCAACAAATTTTGGCCAGGTTCATGATGTAGTAAACAGAGAGGACCCAAATAACAACATAAGAAATAAAAAAGGGGAAATAACAATGGATATCGCAGAAGTACAAAAAAAAAATACTATGAACAATTATATGCCAACAAATTGGACAAACTAGAAGAAATGGACAAGTTTTTATAAACATACAGACCACCACCACTGAGTCAGAAGAAATAGCTAATTTGAACACAACCATCACTAGAAGGGAAATAGAATCTGTAATTTTAAAAAACACCCTGCAAACAAAAGTCCAGGACCAGATGGCTTCACTATGGAATTTTACCAAACATACAAATAAGAACTTATACCTATCCTTGTCAAACTCTTCCAAAAGAGTGAAGAGGATGGAACACTCCCAAAATCATTCTATGATGCCACCATCACCCTGATACCAAACGAGATAAATACACTACCAAAACAGAAAATTATAGACCAATATCTCTGATGAATACAGATGCAAAAATTGTCAACAAATTATTAGCAAACCAAATCCAACAGCACTTAAAATGATCATACACCATGATTAAGTTGGATTCATCCCAGGATCACAAGGATGTTTCAACATATGCAAATCAATCAATGTGATACACCACGACAAAAGAAAAAACAAAAAAAAAGATCATCTTAATAGATGCAGATAAAGCATTATATAAAATTCAACATCAATTCATGATAAAAACTCTCACCAAAGTGGATATAAAAGTAATATATCTCAACATTATATAAAAGCTATTTATGGAAAACCCACAGCCAACATAATGCTCAATGCTGAAAAACTGAAAGCCTTCCTGCTCAATTCTGTAACAAGACAAGTATGCCCACTCTCACCATTTCTATTCAATATAGAATTGGATGTCCTAATCATAGCAATCAGACAAGAAAATGAAATAAAATATTCAAATCAGAAGGGAAGAGGTAAAATTGTCATTATATATAGATAACATGACACTTTATATAGAAAATCATCAAGATTCCACACAAAAAAATATTAGAAATGATTTTAAAAATCAGCAAGGTAGTAGAATATAAGATTAACAAAGAGAAATCTTTTCATTTCTTCACACTAGCAATAAAATATTAGAAAGGGAATGTTTTAAAATCCCCTTTAAAAATACATTAAAAAAAAAACCTTAGAAATAAACCTGACCAAAAAGGAGAAAGGATTATATGCTGAGAACTATAAAACATTGATAAAAAACAATTGAGGATGATTCAATCAAATGGAAAAATATCCTATGCTCTTGGATTAGAAGAAGTAATACTCTTAAAATGGCCATAATACCCAAAGCAATCTACAGATTTAATGTGAACCCTATCAAATTACCTATGACACTTTTTATAGAACTAGAACAAATAATCCTTAAATTTATATGGTACCATAAAAGACCCAGAATTGCCAAAGAAATCCTGAAAAAAAGAAGAAGAAGAAGAAAGCTAGGGGCATATCCCTCCCAGACTTCAGACAATACTACAAAGCTACAGTAATCAAAACAGCAGTGTATTAGAACAGAAACAGACTCATGGATCAATGGAACAGAATAGAGACCCCAGGAATAAAACCACACCTATGGTCAATTAATCTTTGACAAAGGAGGCAAGAATGTACAATGGAGAAAAGACAGTCTCTTCAGCAAGTGGTGTTGGGAAAGCTGGATAGCATAATTAAATCTCTGATGTTAGATCCATCCCTCATGCCATGCACAAAAAGAAACTCAAAATGCCTTAAAGACTTAAATATGAAACACGACACCATAAAACTCCTAGAAGAGAACATAGGCAAAACTTTCTCTGACATGCATTGTAGCAATGTTTTCTTAGATGAGTCTCCCAAGGCAATAGAAATAAAAGCAAAACTAAACAAATGGGACCCAATCAAACTTATAAGTTTTTGCACAGCAAAAGAAAACTTAAATTAAAAGGAAATTGGAACTTCCTTGGTGGTCCAGTGATTAAGAATATGTCTTCCAATGCAGGGGACGTGGATTTGATCCCTGGTTGGGGAACTAAGATCCCATATGTTGTGAGGCAACTAAGCCCGTGTACTCTAGAGCCTGTGTACCACAACTAGAGAGCCTGCATGCCACAACTACTGAGCCCACAGGCTCTGGAGCCTGCACACCACAGCTACTGAGCCCATGCATTCTGGAGCCCTTGTGCCACAACTAGAGAGCCCGTGGTCACAACTCCTGAGCCCACATGCTCTGGAGCCCTTGCACCACAACTAGAGAGAAGCCCACATGCCACAACAAAAGATCCTGCATGCCACAACAAAATCCCACATGCTGCAACTAAGACCTGATGCAGCCAAATAAATAAATAAATTTTTTTTTTAAAAGAAAAGAAAATCTACAAACTGGGAGAAAAAAACTTACAATTGATATGACCCACAAGGGATTAATTCCCAAAATATGCAAACAATTCATACAACTCAACATCAAAGAAACAAAGAACCCAATCAGAAAATGGGCAAAAGACTGAAATAGACATTTCTTCAAAAAAGACATCAAGATAGCCAGTAGGAACATGAAAAGATGCTCAACATCATTAATTACTAGAGAAATACAAATCAAAACTACAATGAGGTATCACCTCACACCAATCAGAATGGCCATTATTAAAAAGTCTACAAATAATAAATCCTGGAGAGGGTGTGGAGAAAAGGGAACCCTTCTACACTTTTAGTGGAAATGTAAATTGGTGTAGCCTCTATGGAAAACAGTATGGAGGTTCTTTAAAAAACTAAAAATAGAGTTACATATGATCCAGCAATCCCACGCCTGAGCATACATCAAGCAAAAACTCAAATTCGAAAATATACACACACCTCAATATTCATAGCAGCATGATTTACAATAGCCAAGATGTGGAAGCAACCTTAATGTCCATCAACAAATGTATGGATAAAGAACCTGTGATATATACATATATATATTATATATATAATGGAATACTACTCAGCCATAAAAAAAGACTGAAATAATGCCATTTGCAGCAACATGGATGGACCTAGAGATTGTCATACTAAGTGTAGTAAATCATATAGAGAAATATATATCATATGATATCACTTATATGTAGAATCTAAAATATAATACACATGAACTTACAAAACAGGAACAGACTCACAGGTATAGAAAACAAACTTATGGTTACCAAAGGTGAAAGGGGCTGATGAATAGATAAATTAGGAGTTTGGGATTAGCAGATACAAAATATTATATATAAAATAAGTAGAGGGAGACAAGATGGCAGAGTAGGAGGACTTTGAGCTCACCTCCTCTCATGAGCACACCAATATCACAAGTAACTGCTGAACAACCATCAATAAAAAAGACTGGAATCTACAAAAAAAATAAATATTCTACATCCAAAGACATAAAAAGGACACCAAAAACAGTAGGAGGGGCGAACTCGCAATATAATCAAATCCCATACCACCTGGGTGGGCAACCCACAAACTGGAGAATAATTATATTACAGAAGTTCTCCCACAGGAGTCCCATTCCCAGGCTCCCCAGCCTAGGGGTCTGGCATTGGGAGGAGGAGGCCCCAGAGTATTTGGCTTTGAAGGCCAGTAGGGCTTGACTGCAAGAGCACCACAGGCCTGGGGGAAACTGGGACTCTACCCATGGAAGGTGCACACAAGTTCCCAACAGACTGGGTCCGATGGCAAGAGCAGTGACTCTGCAGGAGCCTGAGCCAGACATACCTGCTGGTCTTGGAGGGTCTCCTGGTGAGGTGGGGGGTAATAAAAGCTGGGGTAATAAAAGCTGGTGGCAAACATAGCAGGGACCTATGTGAACTCAGGCTGGAGGCAGACATTTGGGTCCTTGGCACCAAGACCTGGCCCCACCCAACAGCCTGTAAGCTCAAGCCCTGGGATACCTCAGGCCAAACAATCAACAGGGCAAGACACTGCTGCACCAACCATCAGAAAATCTTTTTGAGCCCACAGCCACCACTAGACACACCTTTTGATATGGCCCTACCTGCTAGAGGCCCAAGACACAGCTCCACCTGCCAATAAGCAGGCAGCATCCCATCCTGCCAGGAAGCCTGAACAAACCTCCACACCAGCCTCACCCACCAGGGGCAGACACCAGAAGCAAGAAAATTATGATCCTGCAGCTTGCAGAACTGAGTCTGCAAACATAGGTCAGAACCTCATTGGGACTAGGTGGCCACTGGCCTTTGGGTGACAAGAGAAGCGTGTACTGCACAGACACATAGAACATCCCCTAGAGAGGGCCACTTCTCCAAGAGTGAGAAATGTAACTAAGCTACAACATACATAAAGATACAAATAGTATTTGAAACAAAATGAGATGGCAAAGGAGTATGTTCCAGAAGAAAGAACAAGTTCAAACCCTGGAAGAACAACTAAGTGAAGTGGAGAGAGAAAAATCAATCTGAAAAAAAGTTCAGAAAAATGATCATAAAGATGATCCAATAACTTGGGAAAAGAATGGATGCACACAGGAAGAACTTACAAGAAGTTTTGCCAAAGTTTGAAAATATAAATAACAACCAGAGTTGAAGAATACAATAACTGAAATGAAAAATACAGTAGAAAGACTCAATAGCAGAATAAAGGCAGAAGAACGAATCAATGTGCTGGAAGAAAGAGTGGTGGAAATCATTGCCACATAACAGAAAAAAAAAAAAGCAACAGAGAAATAAGGACAGTTTAAGAGAGCTCTGGGGCAACATCAAATGCACCAACATTTGCAATATTGGGGTCCCAGAATGAAAAGAGGAAGAGAAGGGGCCTGAGAAAATATTTGAAGAGATAATAGCTGAAAACTTCCCTAACATGGGAAAGGAAACAGTCACTCAACTCCAGGAAACACAGAGAATCCCATACAGGATAAACACAAAGAGGAACATGTCAAGACACAGAGTAATCAAATTGACAAAAATTAAAGACAAAGAGAAAATATTAAAAGCAACAAGGGAAAAGCAACAAATAGCATACAAAGGAACCCACATAAGACTAACAGCTGATTTTTTAGCAGAAAATCTGCAGGCCAGAAGGGAGTGCCAAGACATATTTAAAGTGATGAATGGGAAAATCCTATTACCAAGAATAGTCTACCCAGCAAGGCTCCTGATCAGATTTGATGGAGAAATCAAAAGCTTTACAGATAAGGAAAAGCTGAAAATATTCAGCACCACTAAAATAGCTATACAACAAATGCTAAAAGAATTTCGCTAAGTGGAAAAAAATGTCCATAGCTATAAACAAGAAAATTACAAAATGGGAGAGCTCACCAGTAAGGCAAATATACAGTAAAGCAAGGAAATCATCCATACACAAATATAATATCAAAACCAGGAATCATGAGAGGAGGAGAGTACAAGTGCAGGATATTTGAAATATATTTGAAATTAAGAGATCAGCAACTTAAAACAATCATATATATATGTAGACTGCTATATCAAAAACTTATGGTAACCTCAAACAAAAAATCGATAACAGATATACACATGAGAAAGAAAAAGGTATCTAAACACAACACTAAAGTTAGTCATCAAATCCCAAGAGAAGGGAAACAAAAAGAAGAGTAAAAAAAAAAAGACCTACAGGGGCTTCCCTGGTGGCGCAGTGGTTGGGAGTCTGCCTGCCAATGCAGGGGACGCAGGTTCATGCCCTGCTCTGGGGTGATCCCGCGTGCTGCAGAGCGGCTGGGCCCGTGGGCCATGGCCGCTGGGCCTGCTCATCCGGAGCCTGTGCTCCACAACGGGAGAGGCCGCAGTGGTGGGAGGCCCGCGTACCGCAAAAAAAAAAAAAAAAAAGACCTACATAAACAAATCCAAAACATTTAACAAAATGGCAAAAAGAACATACATATCAATAATTACCTTGAATATAAACAGATTAAATGCTCCAATCAGAAGACACAGACAAGCTGAATGGATACAAAAATAAGACATACATATATATATATATATATATATATTTGTTGTCTACAAGAGACCCAATTCAGATCTAGGAACACATACAGAGTGAAAGTATAAGGGTATGGAAAAAGGTATTCCATGCAAATGGAAATCCAAAGAAAGTTGGAGTAGCAATATTCATATCAGACAAAATATACTTTAAAATAAGGACTGTTACTGGAGACAAAGAAGGATGCTACATAATGATCAAGGGATCAATCAAAGAAGAAGATATAACAATTTTAAATATATATGCAGCCAACATAGAAGCACCTCAATATATAAGGCAGATGTTAACAGACATAAAAGGAAAACTTGACAGTAACACAGTAATAGTGGGGTATTTTAGCACCCCACTTACATCAATGAATATGTCATCCAGACAGAAAATCTGTAAGGAAACACAGGCCTTAAATGCCACCTTAGATCAGATGCACTTAATTGATATTTATAGAGCTTTCCATCTGAAAGCAGCAAAATATTCATTCCATTCAAGTGCACATGGAACATTCTCCAGGATAGATCACATGCTGGGCCACAAAGCAAACCTCAGTAATATTTTTATTTTTAATGAAATCATATCAACTATTTTTTCCAACCACTATGAGATTAGAAATCAACTATAAGAAAAAAAAAAACCTGAAAAACACACAAACACATTGAGGCTAAACAATATGCTAGTAAACAACCGATGACTCCCTGAAGAAGTCAAAGATGAAATCAAAAAATACCTAGAGGGCTTCCTTGGTGGCACAGTGATTGGGAGTCCGCCTGCTGATGCAGGGGACACGGGTTCGTGCCCTGGTCCGGGAGGATCCCACGTGCCATGGAGCGGCTGGGCCCGTGGGCCATGGCCACTGGGCCTGCATGTCCGGAGCCTGTGCTCCGCGGCGGGAGAGGCCACAAGAGTGAGAGGCCCACGTACCACAAAACAACAACAACAACAACAAAAAAAAAAACCTAGAGAGCCTGAAGCAAGATGGCAGAGTAGAAGGACGTGCTCTCACTCCCTCTTGTGAGAACACCAGAATCACAACTAGCTGCTGGACAATCATTGACAGAAAGACACAGAAACTCACCAAAAAAGATACCCCACATCCAAAGACAAAGGAGAAGCCACAATGAGACAGTAGGAGGAGCACAATCACAGAAAAATCAAATCCCATAACTACTGGGTGGGTGACTCACAGGCTGGAGAACACTTATACCACAGAAGTCCACCCACTGGAGTGAAGGTTGAGCCCCACGTCAGGCCTCCCAACCTGGGGGTCCAGCAACGGGAGGAGGAATTCCTAGAGAATCAGACTTTGAAGGCTAGTGGGATTTGATTGCAGGATTTTGACAGGACCTGGGGAAACAGAGACTCCACTCTTGGAGGGCACACACAAAGTAGTGTGTGCATTGGGACCCAGGGGAAGGAGCAGTGAACCCAGTGGAGACTGAATCAGACTTACCTGCTAGTGTTGGAGGGTCTCCTGCAGAGGCAGGGGGTGTCTGTGGCTCACCGTGGGGACAAGAACACTGGCAGCAGAAGTTCTGGGAAGTAATCCTTGGCGTAAGCCCTCCCAGAGTCTGCCATTAAACCTACCAAAGAGCCCAGGTAGGGTCCAGTGTTGGATTGCCTCAGACAAAACAACCAACAGGGAGGGAACCCAGCCCCACCCATCAGCGGTCAAGCAGATTAAAGTTTTACTGAGCTCTGCCTACCAGAGCAACACCTAGCTCTAGCCACCACCAGTCCCTCCCATCAGGAAACCTGCACAAGCCTCTTAGATATCCTCATCCACCAGAGGGCAGACAGCAGAAACAAGAAGAACTACAATCCTGTAGCCTGTGGAACAAAAACCACATTCACAGAAAGGTAGACAAGATGAAAAGGCAGAGGGCTATGTACCAGATGAAGGAACAAGATAAAACCCCAGAAAAACAACTAAATGAAGTGGAGATAGGCAATCTTCCAGAAAAAGAATTCAGAATAATGATAGTGAAGATGATCCAGGACCTCAGAAAAAGAATGGAGGCAAAGATCAAGAAGATGCAAGAAAAGTTTAACAAAGACCTAGAAGAATTAAAGAACAAACAAACAGAGATGAACAATCCAATAAC
>NC_041220.1:59588259-59590143 GCF_002837175.3 Physeter macrocephalus
GCCTCTTTAGGATTCTCTATGTATAGTATCATGTCATCTGCAAACAGTGACAGCTTTACTTCTTCTTTTCCTATTTGGATTCCTTTTATTTCTTTTTCAGATTTTTCATCATTAGTGTATAAGAATGCCAGAGATTTCTGTGCATTTTGTATCCTGCTACTTTACCAAATTCATTGATTAGCTCTAGTAGTTTTCTGGTAGCATCCTTAGGATTCTCTATGTATAGTATCATGTCATCTGCAAACAGTGACAGCTTTACTTCTTCTTTTCCGATTTGGATTCCTTTTATTTCTTTTTCTTCTCTGATTGCTGTGGCTAGAAGGTATAGATATTTTAATATATGTTCTATGTGCTAGGCTTCTGTTAAAATTGTTTTATATACTTATTTCAGTGAGCTGCATTAAGCTAAATTCAAAGCTAGACATTTCCCCCTTTTCATACCACAATGTAGAAAGGAGCATTGTAAAGATAAACAATGCCAGGTGTAATGTGAGTTTTCCCCTTTATTTGAGGATATTAAATTTTGTCATAGAGAATGAGATCAAAAAGAAATGGATGATGAAAAGAAATGAGGACAGTCTCAGAGACCTCTGGGACAACATTAAATACACCAGCATTCAAATTAAAGGGATCCCAGAAGAAAAGGAGAAAGAGAAAGGATCTGAGAATATATTTGAAAAGATTATAGTTGAAAACTTCCCTAACATGGGAAAGGAAATAGCCACCCAAGTCCAGGAACCACAGAGGGTCCAATACAGGATAAACCCAAGGAGAAACATAGTAATCAAATTGGCAAAAATTAAAGACAAAAAAAAAATTATTGAAAGCAAGAAGGGAAAAATGACAAATAACATACAAGGAAACTCTCATAAGGTTAACAGCACAAGAGAAAAAAAGGACCTATGAAAACAAACCCCAAACAATTAAGAAAATTGTCATAGGAACATACATATTGATAATTACCTTAAGTGTGCACAGAACATTCTCCAGGATAGATCACATCTTGGGTCACAAATCAAGCTGCAGTAAATTTAAGAAAATTGAAATCATATCAAGCATCTTTCAGGGAAAAAACGTAAAAAACACGAACACATGGAGGCTAACACTACAATACTAAAAAACCAAGAGATCACTGAAGAAATCACAGAGGAAATCAAAAAATACCTAGAGACAAATGACAATGAAAACACGACAATCCAAAATCTATGGGATGCAGCAACAGCAGTTCTAAGAGGGAAGTTTATACCTATACAAGCCTACCACAAGAAACAAGAAAAATCTCAAATAAATAATCTACCCTTACACCTAAAGGAACTAGAGAGAGAAGCACAAACAAAACCCAAAGTTAGCTGAAGGAAAGAAATCATAAAAATCAGAGCAGAAATAAATGAAATAGAAACAAAGAAAACAATAGCAAAGATCAATAAAACTAAAAGGTGGTTCTTTGAGAAGATAAACAAAATTGATAAACCATTAGCCAGCCTCATCAAGAAAAAGAGGGAGAGGACTTAGATCAATAAAATTACAAATGAAAAAGGAGAAGTTACAACAGACACCACAGAAATACAAAGCATCCTAAGAGACTACTACAAGCAAATCTATGCCAATAAAATGGAAAACCTGGAAGAAATGGACAAATTCTTAGAAAGGTATAACCTTCCAAGACTGAACCAGGAAGAAATAGAAAATATGAACAGACCAATCACAAGTAATGAAATTGAAACTGTGATTAAAAATCTTCCAACAAAGTCCAGAACAAGATGGCTTCACAAGTGAATTCTATCAAACATTTAGAGAAGAGCTAACACCCATCCTTCTCAAACTCTTCCAAAAAATTGCAGAGGAAGGAACACTCCCAAACTCATTCTATGAGGCCACCATCAC
>NC_041220.1:59590603-59601127 GCF_002837175.3 Physeter macrocephalus
AAACCTATCTAAGGAGACAAAAGACCTGTATGCAGAAAATTATAAGACACTGATGAAAGAAATTAAAGATGATACAAATAGGTGGAGAGATATACCATGTTCTTGGATTGGAAGAATCAACATTGTGAAAATGACTCTACTACCCAAAGCAATCTACAGATTCAATGCAATCCCTATCACACTACCACTGGCATTTTTTACAGAACTAGAAGAAAAAATTTCACAATTTGTATGGAAACACAAAAGACCCCGAATGGCCAAAGCAATCTTGAGAACGAAAAATGGAGCTGGAGGAATCAGGCTTCCTGACTTCAGACTATACTACAAGGCTGCAGTAATCAAGACAGTATGGTACTGGCACAAAAACAGAAATATAGGTCAATGGAACAGGATAGAAAGCCCAGAGATAAACCCACACACATATGGTCACCTTATCTTTGATAAAGGAGGGAAGGATCTACAGTGGAGAAAAGACAGTCTCTTCAGTAAGTGGTACTGGGAAAACTGGCCAGCTACACGTAAAAGAATGAAATTAGGAGACTCCCTAACACCATACACAAAAATAAATTCACAATGGGTTAAAGACCTACATGTAAGGCCAGACACTATCAAACTCTTAGAGGAAAACATAGGCAGAACACTCTATGACATAAATCACAGCAAGATCCTTTTTGACCCATCTCCTAGAGAAATGGAAATAAAAACAAAAATAAACAAATGGGACCTAATGAAACTTAAAAGCTTTTGCACAGCAAAGGAAACCATAAACAAGACGAAAAGACAACCCTCAGAATGGGAGAAAATATTTGCAAACGAATCAACGGACAAAGGATTACCTCCAAAATATATAAACAGCTCATGCAGCTCAGTATTAAAAAAAACAATCAACCCAGTACAAAAATGGGTAGAAGGTCTAAATAGACATTTATCCAAAGAAGACATACAGATGGCCAAGAAGCACATGAAAAGCTGCTCAACACCACTAATTATTACAGAAATGCAAATCGAAACTACAATGAGGTATCACGTCACACCAGTTAGAATGGGCATCATCAGAAAATCTACAAACAACAAATGCTGGAGAGGGTGTGGACAAAAGGGAATCCTCTTGCACTATTGGTGGGAATGTAAACTGATACTGCCACTATGGAACAGTATGGAGGTTCCTTAAAAAACTAAAAATAGAATTACCATATGATCCAGCAATCCCACTACTATGCATATACTCAGAGAAAACCACAATTCAAAAAGACACATGCACCCCAATGTTCATTGCAGAACTATTTACAATAGCCAGGTCATGGAAGCAACCTAAATGCCCATCAACAGACGAATGGATGAAGACGATGTGGCACATATATACAATGGAATATTACTCAACCATAAAAAGGAACGAAATTGGGTCATTTGTTGAGATGTGGGTGGATCTAGAGACTGTCATACAGAGTGAAGTAAGTCAGAAAGAGAAAAACAAATATCGTATATTAATGCATATATGTGGAACCTAGGAAACTGGTACACATGAACTGGTTTTCAGGGCAGAAGTTGAGACACAGATGTAGAGAACAAATGTATGGACACCAAAGGGGGAAAGCCACCGGGGCATGAGGGTGGTGGTGTGATAAATTGGGCGATTGGGATTGACATGTATACCCTGATGTGTATAAAATTGATGAGTAATAAGAACCTGCTGTATTAAAAAAAATAGAAAAAACCTATTTATCAGGCTTATAGACATGTGTGCAATTAAAAAAAAACACTACTGTTACCTTGAAAAAAGAAAAAAAAACAAGGACAAAAAAAACCCCCAAAAACATGACAATCCAAAACCTATGGGATTCAGCAAAAGCAGTTCTATGAGGGAAGTTTTAATCAATATAAGCTTACCTCAAGCGATAAGAAAAATCTCAACTAAACAACCTAACCTTAAAACTAAAGCAACAAGAGAAACAACATAAAACAAAACACAAAGTTGGTAGAAGGAAAGAAATCACAAAGATCAGTGCAGAAATAAATGAAATAGAGATGAAGAAAACAATAGAAAAGAGCAATGAAACTAAGAGCTGGTTCTTTCAAAAAATGAACAAATTGGTAAAACTTTAGCCAGACTCACCAGGACAAAAAGGGCAAATCAATAAAATGAGAAATAAAAAAGGAGAAGTTACAAACAACACTACAGAAATTCAAAGGACCACAAGAGACTACCACAAGCAAATATATGCCAATGAAATAGACAATCTAGAAGAAATGGACAAATACTTAGAAATAAACAGTCACTCAAGACTGAACCAGGAAGAAATAGATAATACGAACAGACCAATTACAAGTACTGAAATTGAAACTGTGATTAAAAAACTCCCAACAAACAAAAGTGCAAGACCAAATGGCTTCACGGGTGAATTCTATCAAACATCTAAAGAAGAGTTAACACCTATCCTTCTGAAACCATTCCAAAATATTGCAGAGGAAGGAAAAATTCTGAATTCATTCTATGAGGCTATCGTCACTCTTTTACCAAAACCAAAGATACCACCAAAAAAAGAAAATCACAGACTAATATCACTGATCAGCATAGACGCAGGAATCCTCAACAAAATATTACCAAACCAAATCCAACAGTACATTTAAAGGATCATACAGCATGATGAATGGGGTATATTGCAGGGATGCAATGGTTTTTCAATATCTGCAAATCAATCGGTGAGTTATACCACATTAACAAATTGAAGAATAAAAACCATATGATCATCTCAAAAGATGTAGAAAAAGCTTTTGATAAAATTCAACATCTATATATGATAAAAACTCTCCAGAAAGTGGGCATAGAGAGAACACAACTCAACATAATAAGGGCTATATATGACAAACCTATATCATACCCAGTGGTGAAAAACTGAAAGCATTTCCTCTAAGATCAGGAACAAGACAGGTATGTCCATTATTGCAACTTTTATTCAACATAGTTTTGAAATTCCTAGCCACAGCAATCAGAGAAGAAATAAAAAGCGGGGGGATCCAAATTGGAAAAGAAGAAGTAAAACTGTCACTGTTTGCAGATGACATGATACTATACATAGACAATCCTAAAGATGCTACCAGAAAACTACTACAGCTTGTCAATGAATTTGGTAGAGTTGCAGTATACAAAACTAATAAACAGAAATCTGCTGCAATTCTATACACTAACAACAAAATAGCAGAAAAAGAAATTTTGGAAACAATCCCATTTAGCATCGCATCAAAAAGAATAAAATACCTAGGAATAAACCTACCTAAGGAGGCAAAAAACCTGTATTCTGAAAACTATAAGACACTGATGAAAGAAATTGAAGATGGCACAACAGATGGAAAGATATACCGTGTCTTGGATTGGAAGTATCATTATTGTCAAAATGACTATACTACCCAAAGCAATCTACAGATTGAATACAATCCCTATCAAATTTCCAATGGCATTTTTCACAGAACTGAAACAAAAAATCTTAAATTTTTATGGAGATACATAAGACATAGAATAGCCAAAGCAATCTTGAGAAAGAAAAACGGAGCTGGAAGAATCAGGCTTCCTAATTTCAGACTATACTACAAAGCTACAGTCATCAAAACAGTATGGTATGGGCACAAAAACATTAATATAGATCAATAGAACAGGATAGAAAGCCCATAGATAAACCCACTTAACTATGGTCAACTAATCTATGACAAAGGAGGCAAGACTATACAATGGAGAAAAGACAGGATCTTCACTAAATGGTGCTTGGAAAACTGGACAGCTACATGTGAAAAATGAAATTAGAACATTCTTTAACCTCATACACAAAAATAAACTCAAAATGGATTAAAGACCTAAAAGTAAGACCAGATCCCAATTTAAATTGGTATAGCCACTATGGAGAACAGTATGGAGGTTCCTTATAAAAGTAAAAACAGAGCTACCATATGATCCAGCAATCCAACTCCTGGGCATATATCTGGAGAATATCATAGTTCAAAAGGATACAAGCACCCTAATGTTCATAGCAGCAGTGTTTACAATTGCCAAGACATGGAATCAACCTAAATGTCCATCGACAGATGAAAGGATAAAGTTGTGGTACATATATAAATGGAATATTACTTAGCCATTAACAAGAATGAAATAATGCCATTTGCAGCAACATGGATGAACTTGGAGATTATCATACTTAGTGAAATAAGTCAGACAGAGAAAGACAAATATCATATGATATTGCTTACATGCAGAATCTAATAAAAAATAATACAATTGAACTTATTTACAAAATAGAAAGAGACTCAGACTTAGAGAATGAAATTATGGTTACTAGGGGGGAAAGGTAGGGGGAAGGGATAGATTGGAAGTTTGGGACTGACACGTACCCACGACTGTATTTAAAATACATAACCAACAAGGACCTACTGTATAGCACACGGAACTCTGCTCAATAATCTGTAATAACCTAAATGAAAAAAGAATTGGAAAAGAATAGATACTGGTATATGTACAACTGAATCACTTTGCTGTACATCTGAAACTAACACAATATTGTAAAAAATAAAATAACATAAAATAAGCAACAAGGTCCTGCTGCATAGCACAGGGAACTATATTCAATATCCTGGATTAAACAACAATGCAAAAGTATATGGAAAAGAATATATATACATATATATGTGTGTGTATATATACACACATATACGTGTGTGTGTGTATGTGTATATATATATGTTTTTGCTGTACACCAGAAACTAGCAAAACCTTGTCAATTAACTATACTTCAATAAACAATACAAAATAAAAAACAAAGCAATGCAGTTTTTGTCCTGTTTCAGTGTGGATGACTGAGAGAGGGTAAGGCTGTTCTTTTTATCTGGAACACAAATTCCTGTCCTGCAGAATTGTGCACGGAGTAGTGTGTAGCACCATCTGCTGGAAAGCTTTTGTACAACCAAAATAACATGAATAGATGTTAAATAACACAAGGTGTTCAGTGCTTCAGTGGCCACTGCAGCTCGTGTCCAGGATCACAGAGCTGAATGTTTCTAGCTCTAGATCTATCCAGGAGTGGTCTCTGCACATATAGGCTAATGTCAGTTCATCTTTTAAACCACAATTGAGAGCACAAGTGCTCTCCAATCTAACACATCACCCTTTTTGTTCACAAAACTTAGGGTCTTAGAAATTGTCCCCTACCCACACAAACATTTCACTTTTGGGGGTCAACTGTGAGCAACAGGCTCAAAGGAAAGTGTTGCATTCATGATGGGAAAAGAAAGTTTTTAGTGGAAGGGTATCCTTTCTGGTACATCAGCACAGTTTAGACCTTGTACACTATGTGTATCAAACATCCATAAAAACATCACCAAAATTCTCTATTGTAGGAAGAATTGTCTCGCATTAAAAAAGTGGAAAGGGAGGCTTAGAGTGGTGACTTACTCAGGGCCACCGGAAGGAAATGTCACTTCTCTAGGCTGTGACAACAGCCTGTCTCTTTCAAAATTCTTAGAGATCTGTACTTTTTACTCCTCCTTGACCTGCTCATTCCTGATTTGAGAATACTCTCCCAGAAAACTGTCCAAATATAAGAAAATCATGACTCATAAGATTTCCATGGAAGGAGAATTTATCAAATGGAAAGATTAGCGATATCACGTGCAGGGGAAGCAGAATGAGCTTGAGCTTTGGGGTGATCTCTGCTCTTACTTCTAGTTTTTTGTTTTAGGTATGTCATCCTCTATAGACTCATGGAAGTGCCTAGATATTTTTACTCGATCTGTGCACATCATACGGTGAAAGTTTTTCCCAACATTCCATTTTGAGAAGGGAGAGTGGGAGCAAAGATGGGAAGGAGATTGTTCTGAATAATTTAATCACATATCTTTAGGAGTTTATCATACAAAATAACATACATTATGGATGAGTATAATTTTTTTTTGATGACTGTATCTGAGTCTGTTCCAACTCTCCATTTCACTTAATTCCACAAGTTGATCTCTCAAGGATCATACATTCCTATTTTCCCACACGCTTTTTAAAAAATAATTTCAACCTACAGAAAAATGAAAAGAATAGTAAACTTAATACCTATATACCTATCCCTCCCATTGTCCAATGAACATGCTGTCCACATTGTATTATTTCTCTCCACATATCCATTTCGTTTAATTGTTGAATAGCTCTGCTAAAGCATTTGGAAGTAAGTTTCAGACACTTACTAAATACTGAAGCTTTAACATCCTAAAAATGAGAATGTCTTCTATAGAATCACAATATCATTATTGTAATGAAGGAATATGATTTTAATTCAAACAAAATATTCATTTCTCTACTTGTTCAAAGCCATCTTTAAATTAATTTTCCAATTCATCTCATTAATGTTCATACACTGTCATTTTGCTTCAGGCTTTTTATAATCTAGATAAATTCTGCTGACTCTTTTTACAAATATGTTTATTGAGGTATAATTGACAAACAATAATGTGCACATTATGGTGCACAATTTCACGGGGGCTGACATATGTATAATGAATGAAAGTACTGGCATCATCAAGGCAATGAAAACACCCATCCACCCCCCACAATATCATCAATGTAGAACACTGCTCCTGTCCCTCCCCCTCTTTGTCTTTCATGACATTGACTTTTGTGAAAGCTTCAAGCCAGTTGTCCAGTGCAGTGTCCCCATTCTAGGTTTGCCTGTTTCCTCATGGTTTGATTCTGATTGAACATTTTTGTCCAGGACATCACATGGACAATGTAGAGTTCCTCCCACTGCATCCCATTAGGGGACACAGAACATCACTTTGGGCACTTGGTTCAAATGGTGTCCTCGGATGCCTCCATGATAAAGGTTCCTTTCCCCTTCATCATCTCAAGTGGTCTGTGGCCTGATACCATATTCCCTAACAACAAACCCAAAGGCATTGACTGGAAGTGATGATCGTTGCTGGCTCAGTGGTGGCATCGTGAGTAGCAGATGGTGGTTCTCTAATTCTGCACACCTACACTTCACTGCTGGCCTCTTCTCTAAGGAAGACCTTTCCTTCCCTGACTCCCCCTTTGGCCTTTTTAAAGGTACCCCTTGGACTCATGAATTCTTTTTTCTCCGTCCGATGTGTATAACCCATTATCTTTCTTGTTGAGGTCCCAACTGCTCTGCATTGGGGCTGTCGAGCTCTTTGCCCTGCCTCTGCCTCCTTCTGCTTGGTCCTCGCCAGTCTTCCAGCACATCCTTGCTGTCAGACACAAGAGCCTTCAGTCTCATCTTCTTCTTTCCTGAGACCAGACCTAGAACCAACCATTTCTCCACAACACCCTGCTTGCATTTATTGGTGAACGACATTGGAAAATGAAGATCTAGGGGAGTAAACCCTTTTGAATGTCTGATGTAAAACACTTGAGGGTGTACATGTTAAGAACTATGAAGGATCTGAGACTTACCTTATTTTTGAGCTCAAAAGTTAACTTGCTCCTATCTCCTGGATGCTGGCCGAAGATGAGACACAAAACACTTTCTTATTCAGGGCAGGGCAACCAGCATGTTCTCCACGTTAGCATCAGTTCCTCACGTCCCTCCATCCGTGGACCCAGATGGATGCTGTGCACACACCAAATTTGCAGCACAGCCAAGGAACCTCCAGCCCAGTTCATCCTGAGCTTCTCTACTGGGCTGCAGGCAAACCTGCACAGTCTGTCCCTCAAAGGGGGGCATCATTTTTATCATGTTGTACAGCATCCACTCTTCCTCTGCCCAGGAGGGTGATTCTATGTTGATTTTCCTAAGCAGTTCCTCATGCAAGCATCCATGAAAGACAGTCCAGAACCAAAACGCAGTCCACGCCTCTGCTCACAGGATGTGCAGACACCCAAAAGAGTCATAGAGAAAATTGTCTTAACATTAAACAGTCAAGAAGAAGGGTTACAATAGGAACTAAGACTATTCTGTGGCCTTGGAAACCTGGGTCTTTGATGAGGTTATTATGAATAATTTTGGGAAGTGGGAGGTGGAGGTGTGGAGAAGGTACAGGGAGGACCCCTCTGTAAGCAGGGTCTGCACAGGGTCTCAAGTATGCTCTCCAGACCAGCAGTATCAGGACCATGCAGACATTTATTAAAAATCCAGATCCTTGAGCCCCATCTCCAGCCTACTGAATCAGAAGTTCATGGGGTTGGGTGGGGAGTCCAGAAATCAATCTATGTTACAAAAGCTGACCAGGTGATCTTGGTGCACCCTAACATTTGAGAACCATTCATCTGGAAGTTGCATTTGAAGGAAACTAGGATATGTCACCCTAAAATGTGTGATTTTGACATAAAAATTATTTTGAGCCAAAGGCAACTAAGAAACAGCAAACTCAGAAAAACTCCCCTTTTCTGCCTAGAGGTGGGATATAAGTTCTCCTTCTAGTGGAGGCAGATGCTTATCAGCCCAGAGAGGGCACCGGAGGAACTTGCGAACAAACCTCACTCCATTAATTCTCTTTCGTGGATTTAACTTCCCGCATTTGGCCACCCTTGCAAGCCTAAATCTGCTTCCCAAGCCCTCTCTCTTGCCTACAAATGCACTAGCCTTTGTTGAAGCTGCTTTATAAATTGGGATTCTAAGCCACCATTTGGGGTTCCTTTTCTTTTAGGTTCCTTCAGCTAGAGGGGTGCTGCTGACTTAATTCACTGTTTTCCTCGTGCTAATTTCTCTGTCTGAGACTCTCAGCTGAAAATAAAGTTGGGTAGAGGATGTATTTTGCCTGGCTTACACATTCAAAGCAAACAATTTTTTCCTCATCCTACTGGATAATTCCATCCCCATAAGATGATGAAGGGAATATGTCCCATACAGCACAGGAGAATCCTGGGTTAAAAGAGGAAGTTTTCTGGGTTTTGGTGACAGGATCAGCACTGAAAGTGTAAATTCTCCGCCTGAAAATTGAATATTTGAAAACGGAGTTGTTTTTTAGAGTTAAAAGCAGGAAATGACGGCACATCAGAGAACTCACTGACTGTCAGGTGTCAGCCACTCTGAAGACTTCAACCACATGATCTTTTTTAAAGGGTCTTAAGTCAGTGTTTATAGATTAAAGCTCTTCCCTAAATATCAAACCAGTAAAATAAAGTGCAAACTAGATATTTCTATTTCTTCATGGACCAAACACACATTGTGTTCAATCTGAACTCGCTTCCCGTTCAATCCTGCCCTGGCCCAGTGCTTGCTATTTCAGGGGCTGAAGCTCTGGTCTTCCTCTCCATATCCCATCGTTTACTAATCTTGTGGGTCCACTTCTCACCTCATTCCACCACGTGGCTTCGGGACACCACAGTTTCTAGCAAGGGCCCCCTAAGCATCCAACCTGGCAGCTGCACCTCTCCCACCTCATCCACCCAAGTCTAAGAAGCAGCCAGGGAGATCTTTTCAAAAGCATCTGCTGCTCCTGGGGTCCCCCTGCTTGAAATCTGCCAGCGGGTCCCACTGTTCTCAGGGTCAAAACCCAAAATTCCTAACAGGGCTCCAGGCCAGCTGTCCCTTGCCACACTCACTGGCTTCAGGAAGTCATTCTCTGTGCCCTCATTTCAGGAAGAAATGCCACCATAACTTCTCAGTTTGCTAAAGCCCATGGGCCTGTGAGCGGAAACATCAGACCTCTGAAATTGCTTCTAACCACACTCTGGGCCCCACAGAAAGAGTTCCCAGGGTCCCCCAAGTAGCCGGATCTCTTAGCAAAGCTCCCTACCTGCTGCTCCTGTTTTGTCCTAATGGTGGGTTCCCTGCGTGATTTACCTTCTGTGTCTTCCTTCTGCCTCCTGTGTCTCTGCTGGTGAGTTGCAGTGGATGCTCTTCACTCCTTCTCCCAACAGCCCTGAGTGCTGGCAGCTTCTTCACCCACAGTGAGAACTCTCCTGGGTGCAGGTCCTCTCATGCTGGTCCTTGTAGGGATAGAGAGTCTGGGCAGTGTACAGCCAAGCTGCACTTGACAAAATTCCCAAGGAGGTTCCAATTTGAAAACACGTGTGGGAGGGCTCCCCTGGTGGCGCAGTGGTTGAGAGTCCGCCTGCCGATGCAGGGGACACGGGTTCGTGCCCCGGTCCGGGAAGATCCCACATGCCGCGGAGCGGCTGGGCCCGTGAGCCATGGCCCCTGGGCCTGCGGGTCCGGAGCGTGTGCTCCACAACGGGAGAGGCCACAGCAGAGAGAGGCCCGCATACCACAAAAAATAAAAGAAAAAAAAGAAAGAAAGAAAACACGTGTGGGGGTCCCTGGCTGTAGCCTCAGTAAAGATTGGTTTTATGTGATTGGAATGTGGGTAGCAGGGAAGCAGAAGGATAAGAATAATGATCGTGGGCTTCCCTGGTGGCGCAGTGGTTGAGAGTCCGCCTGCCGATGCAGGGGACACGGGTTCGTGCCCCGGTCCGGGAGGATCCCACATGCCGCGGAGGGGCTGAGCCCGTGAGCCATGGCCGCTGAGCCTGCGCGTCCGGAGCCTGTGCTCCGCAACCAGAGAGGCCACAACAGTGAGAGGCCCGCGTACCGCAAA
>NC_041220.1:59601209-59622289 GCF_002837175.3 Physeter macrocephalus
TGGCGCAGTGGTTGAGAGTCCGCCTGCCGATGCAGGGGACACGGGTTCGTGCCCCGGTCCGGGAGGATCCCACATGCCGCGGAGGGGCTGAGCCCGTGAGCCATGGCCGCTGAGCCTGCGCGTCCGGAGCCTGTGCTCCGCAACCAGAGAGGCCACAACAGTGAGAGGCCCGCGTACCGCAAAAACAAAAACAAACAAGCAAAAAAGAATAATGATAGTGGGCATCTGAGTGACAACGTTTGTAAAGTATTTTAATTCTCAAATAAATCCAGTGTTTTACATGAATATACTCACAATATTTAGAGAACAATTTCCGAATGACAACCAAAACCTTTTTTTAAAAAGGTGAACTTCTTTGACAAATAGTTATTGAGCATAATACACTCAGCTAGTTGGTGTACTAGGCTTTTAAGACACCATGACCAAGGAAAAAGCCATCACAGAATGTCCAGTCTCATATGTGGGAAAGGGGTGAAACAACCACCAGATTCATGAGTCAGCGTGAGGTGCTGGCAGGGAGTATACCCTGGCATCCTAAAGACACTACATTTTCAAGAAAGTCGAGGAAAGACTCCCTGGGGGATTGATCCGTGGTAGGAGGAGGGTAACAGGACAGATTTCTGGTTGAGATCTAACCAGAGTTATCACTCTGACTGCAGAGGGGGATCAATGGAGAGGTCCCAGTGGAGTCTGGGGAGGAGCCATGGTTGGGTAGCCAAGTGTGAGGGAGGCTGCAAAGTTACACCTCCCTGAGCAAAAGTTGCAGAAGGTGGTGGGGAGCCCGGGGAATATTAAGTAAAACAAAAGTTACTGATGAGGGAACAGCAAGGAAGTGCCGAGCACTGGGTTGAGGTTTATTGGTTGTCAGAGAACATTTATTATGATCATTCATATGCAGATTACACGACTCCCATCAGGCTTAGCTGCATTACATCTCTGAGAAGAGGGCAGGTTATCCTGTATCCCTTGAAAGCCATTTCCCCATTTGTAAGCTGGGGACAGAAATAGTACTTTACACTTAGAGTAACTCTAGCCTAATAACCAGAAATTCAGTAAACATTTTAAATGAGAATACATGTAAGGTACATACTATCCATGAAGTACTTCATTTTTGATCGGCATGATTTTCAATCTTTTGAGTAATATTTTTTCTAGTATCATTTTATGTAATGTCAGGAGAAGAAATATGCTAAAACACATAAAAAACACTAACAGGGGGAATAATCAGGCATCATCCTACCCTTAGATAAATCAGGATTTATATTCTCAACTGTGTGTTTCCAGAAATTTTTATATATCCACATATTTATATTTTTATGTGATGGATGATTTAGCATAAATGGTAGTATATTTTACATATAGTTCCTTAAATCTGTCCATTTAACATTAGATAGAAATGTGTCCTTCACTGTCATAAAATTGCTTCTCTAGTAAGAAATACCATTTTTTTAAAAAGAGTAATATATATTGTTTATAGAATGTAAAGGACAGAAAAGGAAGTCCACCCATGCCCCCAAATAATCTCTGTTAATCATTTAAAACTTTTTGTACTATATATACTGTACACTCACTACATCATTACTAGTGTATTTAAACATCCTAACATGAGCATCAAATAGCAGCTAAGTGTTCCTAGTGTTGGGAAAACTTCAGTGAACAAAACCAAGTCTCTGCTCTCCTACAGTATCAAAGATGGAAAACAAAAACATAAATCTCATATATGCACACGAGAAAAACGTTTTAACATATTTCTAACATCTGGCTCAATACAAACATAATGTGTCAGGTGATGACAGCTATATAAAGGAAAATCAGCATGGAAATAGTTCAGACCACTTTGGAAACCTGTTTGGCTCTTGATACTAAAGCTGAGTATGCATATATGCTCCCCTATGGCTCAGAAATTCCACTCTTGTTATTTATCTTTCAGAATGTGGTCATGTATGCAAGGATGCTCATAGGAGCGCAATTCCCAAGGGGAAATCTGGAAACAACCCAAGAGATTTCAACAACAGAATGGACTAATGAACAGTAGTACAGGCATACGATGGAATACTATTCACCAAGAAAAAGAAATGAAAAGCAGAAAAATAAGGATGAATTCTCGATCCATTATATTGACATGAAGAACCCAGAATTAAAATAAAATACAGTGTATGGCTCCCCTCATATGAAGATCAAAACCGGGCCAAACCAGTGAATCTTTTAGCAGCAGGTGGTGGTTATCTTTGGGGAGGAGAGTGGAGGCAGTGATGGAGAGTGGCCGGGGGGGAAAGGGAGCAGGTACTGTTCTATTTGTGGGCTTGGTGGCTTACAGGACTATGTTCACTTTGTAATCATTCTCAGGATATGTAAAATGATGGGTGCGTGTCTTTATGTATGTATGGTCTACATCCATAAATGTTTACTTAAAAAAAGAAACTGCTTCTGTTCTGTCTCCATAGGTGAGCCAGGGAATCTGCATTTGCAACAAGCATTTTGGTGACCCCCAGCCAAGGGAAATGGTGATAACAGGGATGTGCAGTAAGAGGAAACTGAGTTCGGACCCTGGTCACTCACTGGCTGTGTGACCACAGACGTGCGTCATGGTGGGGTCTCAAGTAGCCTTCCTTCCAGCCCCACCTCCAGGCTGCACAATGTCCCCTGCCCTCTGCCCTGTCCCAGTGACCCTAGGTGTGGTCAGTTTGGAGTGGACTCTGGAACAAGACTCTGCGTTTGGGTCTGGGCTCTGCCAGTTATCAGCTGTAAGCTTGGGAGCATGGGTTAGCTCACCCCCCTATGCCTCGATTTCATGCTCTGTGAAGTGAGTTGGTGGTAGAACCTACCTCCTCGGGTACTTGAGACTCAAACAAGCAGTGAGAAGACAGAAAGTGCTGTGTCAGTGACTCTTGTCATGAGGACGATTATAATTGCACCTGAAGCAGATACCCATTAGCCTCTACTGTGAGTCTCAGATCTGAAGAGCGTGGTTCCTGTGAGAGTGGATCTGACACTGGCTCAGCCACTTACCAGCTGTGCCCCTACTGTGTGCCAGCCCCATGTTCACACAGCTGTGCAAAGGCCAGGAGTCTGAACACCTGTTTGCCTTACTGTAGTAACTGCAGTGGTTTCCGGCTCTGGTGAGAGAAAGGGCTCTCTCATGATCTAGGGGTTCAGGAAAATACAAACTCCTTGTCATCACCTTTGTAGTTGGGATGGAGGGGTGACTGGGTCTGATGCTGGCATGTGCTTTTGAAATGAATTTGTCAATAGAAGTCTCACACATATCAGGAAAGTTGCAGAATTCTTTAGTGTACAGCTTGATGTATTATCACAAAGGGAACGCAGGTTTGAAACAAGATCTCATCTGTAAAAACAAAAGGCATTGTCAGCAATCTCCCCCCACAAACCCTAATCTAGGGACAGGATCATATCCTAATAACAGTAAAAGAGATGAGTTTTTTAAGCAGAGGTGTAATGAGATCAATTTTTTTTTGAAAAGTGCATTCCAGAGAACAGAATGATGACAGGGACTGAAGAGGACCCAGCGAATGGGCCATTTAGGAGAATAGAGCAGTGGCCCAGGTGAGAGCTGCCGCCGCCCTGGTTTGGGAGAGAGAAATGGAGTTGAGGAAAAGTGGTGTGGGCCATTGGGTGTGGAGATACTATTCACTGAAATAGGCAATCCTGTGAAGTAACAGGCTGGGTGCAGGGGATGGATTCAATGTAAGAGACTGAAGTGTTGGCAGTCTGGGAAGAGGCATCTAGAAATGGCCAAATGGCATCTGGACACAAGGCTTTCAGGTAGGTCCACCTGAGCTAAAGGTAGAGATTGAAGATCCTTCAGGACACAGCTGGTAACTGTGGCCTCCCCAGTGAGGGGGAGCACATAGAAAGTGTTTCTAGATCAGTTTTAAATTTCAACATGTGTCAGAATCACTGGGAGAGTTTACTGACACAGGCATAGCTCAGAGATATTGTGGGCCTGGTTACAGTCTACCTCAAGAAAACAACTATGACAAAATAGTGAGTCATGTGAGTGTTTTGGTTTCCAAGTGTGTATCAAAGGTATGTTTACACTATACTGTCATCTATTATGTGTGCAATAGCATTTTGTCTAAAAAACAATGTTATGCCTTAATTTAAAAAGACTTTATTGCTAAAAAAAAATGCTAACCCTCATCTGAGCCTTCAGCAGGTTGTAGTAGTAACTTCAAAGATCACTGATCACAGTTCAAATTTAATAATGATGAAAAACTCTGACATACTGTGACAATTACCAACATGTGGCACAGAGACAGGAAGTGAGCAAATGCTGCTGGAAAAATGGCACCAATAGTCTTGCTCCATGCAGGGTTTCCACCACCCCTCCATTTGTAAATAGATCACAGCGTGATGAAAGGAGAAAGGCCTGTACACAGACTGCTGAGCCACCCCTGCAGGTTCTGACTCAGTAGATCCCAGGTGGGAACCTGGAAACTGCATTTCTAACCAGCTCCCAGGTGACACACATGATGTTGGTCTGGGAACCACACACTCAGAACCACTAGAGGGCGCTGCAAAGAGGCCACATACAGCCTTCTGGATTCTCTAGGTACCTCATCTGTCACTTCTTCCAGTTACTAGACTTTTACCAAAGAAACAAATCAGTAGTACGTGTTGTTCACAAAAATTCAGTCAACAATGACGTTAAGAAGGGAATTTCATTCAAGCCAAACTGAGGACTATAACCAAAGTTCCACCTGTTAGAAGTTGAAGGCATAGTCATGTACGTGTTTGAGACACATGATCGTCCATCAAAACAACATATGGATATGTTACATAAAGTTCACCAAGGTAAGCACGTACAAAGTGAGCAGCAAGGTTCGTGACTCCCTAGGGAGCTGGGAAAGAAGGCTATTCTTTTAATAAGTCACATTGCTAGCATCAAAGAAAGGGAAAAAGATTGATATTTATGTTCGAGCAGGTTCTCCCATCTTTTAGGAGCTGTGGGTTATGTGTGATGCAGAGGCACCCTGCACATTAGGGAGAGAGGGAGGAGACCCAAAGGGACAGAGAGAGTGAATTTTAGGCTTAAATTTTCTCGTCCTGCCCTAAAATATAAATTTTATTCTATCGATATTGAACATAGTAGGTGAGTCATTGCTTACCAGTGTTCACATAATTATAAATACATTTCTTCTTCATTCTTCAGGATAAGGTCCCTCACTTAGTTTGGCTCTAAAGCAGTTCATTCCCTTGGACATTTTGGGGGCACAATCGATATTTCCACACTAGTGAGGGGCAGACCTTAGTTGGAGCTCCCAGCCTGAAAGAACTGATGTAAACAGTCAAGTGTTCAACTTTGATGGCCTCGTCTGGAATAAATGCCTGAATTAGAGTCATCAAATCCAACTCCCTACAATCAAACTTTCACTCTCTCATCAAGGTTTCAGTCCTGCCTTTCTACTCAGATGGTTCCTCACGGTGATTCTGTTTCCAACACCATTGACACTTTCATGACCTGAGGGCTCAGGAACTGGACTTTGTCAACCAGTTGCAGGTGCTCTTTCAATAGCTGTTTCTTCTTTGTTTTCCTCTTCCTGGCTGCTCTGTGACTGTGGTCCCTGGGGTTCTGCCCTTGACTCCCTCTCACTTTCCACCAGCGTCTCTCCACCTGTGTTCTGGTCCCACAGACTGCTATGCAACAGCACATTCATTTCTCATCCCTGTCCAGTGATCCCCAGAACTGGGGAGCCTGGAGAAAGAAATGCCCACCCCTGCCCTCCATGAACGGGAGCTGGCCTGACACCCTCACCTAGGTCTTGCTGTTCTCCAGATGAACGTAAACAACTTCACAGAACAGCAACATCATCCGACAGGGCCACTCTGTGACTTTGATCAACCAGACAAACACAAGACTACTCTTGAAGCAGGTCTGGACACAGACAAAACACGAACATCATTCAAACCACAAAAATGACCCAACATCCAGGACAGGACCCACCACTCTTGACTAACAGGAGTGACGGCTATTACTTTGCCCATCACATCTTCAGCCTCAGTCCAGTCTTCCCTCCTTCTGCATGAAGTTTAAGATACCCAGTCACAGAATGACTCTCTTCCTGACAATATCTTATCAGAGCAAGGTCCTGCTTCCTTAACCCTTTTCCCAAACCACATAACACAACCCAAATCCTAAAGTAAACCATTTCTAATACCCCTCTCTGAAATACTCTAGGGTTCCCCATGGTGTGTCCTCCCTTGCTGAGAGTAGTGAGCCCAGGTGCTAAATACAAGTGGTTCCTGTCCCTTTGGCTTGAGAGTATTGACAGGGACAGAGGAGAGATAGATCTTCTGGGAAGAGAGGGCAGAGCCAGGTTCCCTCACTGTAGGGGGGAGGGGACTGGAGGAGGTGGGCACATGCTTAAGAAAACAAGATTTGGATGTATCCAGAATAGCAGTTCTCAAGCCATGGCTCCAGCTCTGCTCTAAGTGCTGAGTGGCAGGACTAGGTCTACGGGGAGGGAAACCAGGGACTCATCTCAGGTGCACAATTTAATGTGTGCCCAAACACTCAGAAGTCAAGACCAATACTACTTTCAAGTATTTTTAAAAGTCAAAATTAATGCAAAAAATCCATGATTAACAAAATGTCAAAATTTTATATAAAGACAGAATTTGTAATACTGATATTTCTTTCATAAATGCTTTCTTACCAAATTCATGCATCACTAATTCATGAATTACTAATACCTGTTACATTTTGTAATGTTCAATTCAATATTTTTATATTAAGAAAACATTTAGTGTTACAGATAGTTTTGAGGTACCCCAGAACCATTCTTTATTCTCATTCTTTTTTAAAATTATTATTTATTTATTTATATTTTTGGCTGTGTTGGGTCTTCGTGGCTATGCCTGGGCTTTTCTCTAGTTGTGGGGAGAAGGGACTATTCTTCCTTGCGGTATGTGGGCTTCTCATTGCAGTGGCTTCTCTTGTTGCAGAGCACGGGCTCTAAGCACGTGGGCTTCGGTAGTTGTGACACGTGAGCTCAGTAGTTGTGGTGCACAGGCTTAGTTGTTCCTTGGCATGTGGGATCTTCCCAAAAGGGATCGAACCCGTGTCCCATGCATTGGCAGGCAGATTCTTAACCACTGCACCACCAAGGAAGTCCCTATTCTCATTTTTTATGTAGCTCAATTTAGTTTGTACCCTTCAGTTCACATCAAAAACAATTATTATGAAATATTTCAAAGATACAGAGAAAATATTTCTGTCAACCCACATTAAACATTTATCAAAGTTCTGTTAATTCATCTTCATTTCTTCCCTTTTGGTTGCTCTCATTTCACCCCTGTATCCCTCAAGCCCAAACTAAAAATATGGACATTTTTTATGAAAAACTTTATAATACCTAGAAAACAAGAGTCAACTCCTTGTTAACACTTAATACTGATTATATTGTCAAAATTCCCCAATCCTCTTGTAAATATGTTTTTAAAGCTGGTTTATTAATGTGGATCCAAAGAAGTTTCATGTTTCACATTTAGGAATGTTTTTTACTTTCAAATCTTCTTCTCTTTCTTTCCTTCTTTTTCTCTTTTTCTCTTTCATTATTTCTTTTTTTTCCCCCACAATTGACTTGTTGAAGAGACTAGGTCATTGTCCTGTACAATTTCCCACATTTTTGTACTGTTTGTTTAAAGGTCATTAACGTATTCCTCCTTGACTCCCTACATTTACCATAAAGTAAATGGACACTACAAATGCTCATTCAATTTAGATTCACTGTTTGCTGGATAGAATAATTTATATGTGATGCAGCGTAGTTCAAAAAACGTCAAATAAGTGTACATATAACATGTAGTTACTCCCATTTAGTGATGCTATGATTGATCAGTGGGTTAGGGCAGTGAACCTTGGGTGCTCAAGTGTAAAGTCCCCACCAGAGCATCCACCAGCTCAATAAGGAGATGCTGAAAAAGTATTAAGCATTGATACAAAGAAACAAAACATCATTACTTGCAAAAGATATGACTGTCTTTTATGAAACTCAATGAACCTAAAGAGAAATTAGGAATTCTTAAGGGGATTTTAGTATGATTATTGTATAAAATATGAATACATATTTTTAAGTATATCCACATGTGAGCAACATACAGAAAAATATAGTGTTTAGAGTGAATCATTTGCAATTGAATCAAAATGTGAAATATGTTTGAATGAATCTAAAGATGAAGTGCAAAGTTTTATGAACAAGATTATGAACATTTACCAAAAGAAATTAATGACATTTATAAATGTAAGAGTATACCACACCTCCATGGATTGGATGACTCATATACAAAATGTTTCAATTTTCTCCAAGTGGGATTAGTGATTACAGAATCAATGAAATGCTGAATAAAATCCATAAGAAAGCTATTTTAATAATCAAATATGATTTTACATTTTATTTTGTTTAGCTGTGTTCAGAAGTAAACTAGAGAGGCAAATCATTACTGGAAATTGTATTTTACAGGAGTGGATGGCCTGTAGGTGCTTCAGAAAACATAGGTTCTATTGAAACTATTTCCTTAGTGTTGACAACACATTTTAAAACAATGAAGTACATGTGCTGACAAAGGGCAAAAATAAGGGGAGAATAGGCAGTTAGAGATGACACAGATTGCCCTCATGTGCAGATACACCCAGGGGAATGTTCTATACACATAATGTAAACATCATATAATTATGGGTTTGATATGTATGGACTACTTGGGAAGGCTCAACAAAAAGTCATCAATAAAATTTCTCTAGAAAGGGAAACAGAGGAAAGGAGGCCCCCATGTGACCATTCTACCCAGGGAGGCTTTTCTGTAATACACATCCTATCATGTTACCCTTCAACACTTTTATGTAAGATAGTTCTGGAGTGCAGGCATGTGTGCTCCTGGTTTAGAAAATCTTTGTACTCTCCTGGGAGTAGATGGCCATCCTCATGAAGAGAAGAGGAACACCATCTGAGAGCCATCTCCCTCTGTGGGCACCATAACTGTCTGCTTGTGGGGAGTGTGTTGGGGTCCTAGGGTCCCAGGCTGCTAGTCAGAGTCCAGGGACAGGGAGCACTCAGTACAGGTTTGGTGGATGAAGATATGAATGACTGAGCCATCAGTGAAAGAGATGTCATGCAGACACTTGTTATATGTTAATGCAAATATCCTTAGTCTTCTATGAATATAAAGATGTGAGAGAGATCAAATCTGGAGGTGGAGATTCAGGATTACTGAGGAACTCACAAAATATAAGGAGAACCAGGGATATTTATTTAAACTACATTTGAGGCCTCCCCAAGGCAACCTTCTGATTCATTCCATCAAGGGAAGCCTGCCCCTAAACCTGTCCTGGCGCTGACCCATAACAGCCCATCCCCACCAGCTCCAAAGCCCCTAAAAAGCCCCCCAAAATCTCCCACCTCCTGAAGGAGAGGTGCTGCTCCTGAGAGATTTCCAGCTGCCTGAGGGCCTGGGAGGTTGAGAACTGCAGAATGCCCTCGGAAATCAAGAAAACAGAGACAGAACAGATTCCAGAAACACCTCCTTTAAGAGGCAGAGGGCATTGAAACAATCTCTGAAGGGGCAGGCCAAGAATGTTCAGCAATTTCACTTGAGAAAAGCAAAAATGAATCCTTTCCAAAGTATTCCATGGATCCAGAAACTAGATCACTTATGGATTTAGAGAGAAGGGATTAAGGTGGGGGTGTCTTCCACGCCCTGGACAGAAGATGCAATCAGAGAGGAAGATGGGAGGTGTCATCAGCAGCCCGTAATCTCCCCAGGTTGATTACATCTGCAGTCTGTCCAATGGGATGAAGGAAAGGAACCTCCCTACAGGCTTATAAGGCCCAAGGGGCCAGAGTCTGACCCCAGAAGTGAACAGGGAAGGTGGACTGTGTCAGTGCATTCAGACCTGGATCAAGACCTGGATCAAGGAAGACCTTCTGCTCTGTGAGGAAGGGAGGAGCCCAAGGGGAGTCCAGGGTGCTTGAGGACACAGAGCACGTCCTCCAGCCCAGAGCCAAGACTGAGAAGTGTGGGTAGGGGAGCATGGACTTGGGGACAGAATCTCAGGTGGGCCTGTGCAGGTAAAACCCAGCTTCCAGAGGACCCTGTGTGACCCCACCCTGGTGGAGAAGGGCAGAGTTGGGGTGGTCTGAGAGACCCTAGAAGGAGGGAGTTGCTCATTGGATTCATTTTGAACAGACTCTCTGGCCAGCGGAGCGGACAATTCCGTGGGTTCAGAGGAGGATGCAATAGGGGGAGGGAAGCTCCAGCTGTGGGTGTGGATGTGACATCTGCCTCGCACCTGGACCAGAGTTGTGGGATGTGTGGTCAAGTTCCACAGGTTCCTGCAGCAGTGGGGATGGGGTACCTGCAGTGTGCAAGGCACTGTGCCCACGACTGTTCTGTTTTCTTCTCAATATATGGGCTCCCTAGTTAAGGTATTATGTACACGCAAGTGTGGTTACTTCATAGAAGATAAATATTTGCTGGCTATCATAAGGACATATGTAGACAGTTTCCTTTTTTACTGTAATCAACTGTGTGGGATTTGTTTTAGTGTAACAGAGGTAAAATTAATCTTTTAAGCCCGCTTACTTTTTTTCTACTTCTGGGACTCAGGCCCCCAGGGCCTTTGCTCTTTATTCTGAAAAGCCTGTTTTACCCAAGGCCATATCCCGGTCCTTTTCTAAAATGGCTCTGCTCTTGTCTTCCTGTTCCAGAATGATAGTATTATTTTCATGTGTTTGAACTTATAGCAAACTGACATCAATTACTTGGGATGGTTGGTACATCTTCTGAGTCTGCTGTAATCTCTAAGTTTCCCTTGGAGATAGAGACTGAAGGGGTGTGGACACTTTGGAGTGGAGGGAGAGGGAGAGTTGTAGCTCAAAGAATGAAGAGAGAAGCTGGCGTGGCCTGGCTGGGGCAGGAGCACACTGAGAACACTGGTCAGCCTTGTGAAAAGAGTTTTTACATAGAACAAGTTACGTTTGTAATTTAATGGGAAAATAGTAGAACAAACCCAATGTATCCTTTCCAAGAGTTGACAAAACAAAACACCACACACTGTTGGAGTGACTTCAACAACAGTAACTTATTGTCCCAGTTCCGGAGGCTGGAAGTTGAAGATCAAATTGCTGGCAGGTTCACTTTCTCCTGAGGCCTCTCTCCCTGGCTCCCAGGTGGCCTCCTCCTGGCTGTGACCTCACATGGCCTTTCCTCTGCGGGTGCCCATCCCTGATGTCTCTTACCCTTTCTAAGGACACCTGTCAATGTTGCATTAGGACCTCTCACCAGCAGCCTCATTTTAACTTAATCAGCACTTACAGACTTTATCACCACATGGGGTCCCAGCTGATGTACTGGGAGTTACAGCTTCAACTTATGGACCTTGGCGGGGACACAGTTCAGCCCACAACATCCCATGTACACATCCAGTGAGTGATGCCCCCAGCCATCCCCGCTCCTCATCACCGTGAAGCAAACCTAGATATCATAGGGTTTATATGTAAATGGATCTCTTTTCATTAATAAAATCACATTAAGTAACCTATAAAAACATCATCAGATATCCATAATCCCAACTGATTACAATTAGATTTTGTTTGGAAATTTATGTATTAGAATCCAAAAAGAAGCTTGGTCAAATGTTGTTGATTATATACATGCACTTTATTTCTATAATATACATTCTTTTCCCTCTTGTTACCATTTTCTTGAAGGAACCTGATGAGTTGTGCCATAGAGTTGCCCACATCTGGATTTTGCTGATTGTGTCTCTGTGCTGTTGATTTTCATCACTACTGGCACCAGTGGCTCTCTGTGAAGAAGAGGACTACCTAGCAACCTCGATTTCAGCCCATTAAGTAAAAGGGACAAAAATGCCAAAGGAAGCAGAGACTGACTGGGGTTCTCAGTCCTCCTGGTAGCTGCTGTAGAGTTGAAGGGAAGGGGTAGAAATAGGCCTGAGTGGCCACAGCTCCCGCCAGATACTGGCAAACCTACTGGCAGCCATGAAGGAGCAGAGAAAAGGCTGAAGAGTCAGAAGCTTCTCACTTTTCCAGCCCCTGGAGAGCCAGATTTCTCTGAAGGGAGTCTCCTCAGACAGAAACCCTCCCTGCACAATGGCCCTGGCATCTTCCCTGGCACAGCTCCAAGCAGAGGCCAGCTGCCCCATCTGCCTGGATTACCTGAGAGATGCAGTGACCAATGACTGGGCACAACTCCTGTCACCCCTGCATCCAGCAGTGCTGGGAGGGTCTCCAGGATATCTTCCCCTGTCCTGTCTGTCTCCAGCCCTGCCCTGACAAGGGCTTTGGAAGGAACACTCAGTTATGTCTCATGATTGATTTTGTGACGCAGCTTCCCAGCACAGAGGAAAAGAGGAAATGGCAGAAAGAGAAACCCCTGGTTGAAGGGAAGGGGTAGAAATAGGCCTGAGTGGCCACAGCTCCCGCCAGATACTGGCAAACCTACTGGCAGCCATGAAGGAGCAGAGAAAAGGCTGAAGAGTCAGAAGCTTCTCACTTTTCCAGCCCCTGGAGAGCCAGATTTCTCTGAAGGGAGTCTCCTCAGACAGAAACCCTCCCTGCACAATGGCCCTGGCATCTTCCCTGGCACAGCTCCAAGCAGAGGCCAGCTGCCCCATCTGCCTGGATTACCTGAGAGATGCAGTGACCACTGACTGGGCACAAATTCTGTCACCCCTGCATCCAGCAGTGCTGGGAGGGTCTCCAGGATATCTTCCCCTGTCCTGTCTGTCTCCAGCCCTGCCCTGACAAGGGCTTTGGAAGGAACACTCAGTTAGGTCTCAGGATTGATTTTGTGACGCAGCTTCCCAGCACAGAGGAAAAGAGGAAATGGCAGAAAGAGAAACCCCTGTGCAAGAAGCACAAGCAGGTTCTGAGCCTGTTCTGTGAGAAGGACCTGGAGCTGCTGTGTCTTCCGTGCAGGGTCTCCTCTGACCACTGCGATCACCCCCTGGCACCCATGGAGCAGGCTGCAACCTGTCACAGGAGGAGGCTCAAAGTCCACATTGAGCCCCTGACAAAGCAGCTTGAAGATGCTGAAAAGTCATTAGAAATGCAAGCCTCAAAATCGTTTGAGTTGGTGCGGAAGGTGAACAATCAAAGGAGGGAATTGCACTCCGAAGTTGAATGCATTAAGCATTTCTTGGGAACAGAGCATGATGAAACTCATGTTAGGTTACTAAGTGAAGAGAAGGATGTTCAAGATAAAATAATTGAAAAAAAACACCAAATATCGGGCCACGGATCCACGCTGAAAAATCTGCTTGGTGAAGTAAATGATAAGTGTTGCAACCTGACCTGGATTTACTGACAGGCATTGAAAGCATCCACAGCACATATGGAAACCTAAAGAGCCCGGCAGCCTTTTCCTACAAATTAAAGAAGGTGGTTTTCACTCTCCCCCCACAATATTTTGGCCTCCATAAAATGATCTGCACATTTCAGGTATATCTGACACTAGATGCTGAAACTGCTCCCCACAGTCTCAAAGTTTCACAAGACAGGAAAACTGCAACATTTCGAAGGATGGAACCAAACTGTGTTCATAATCCTGAGGCATTTACTTCTCACCTAGAAGTCCTGAGTTCTGAGGGATTCGATGCTGGCAGGCATTTTTGGCAGGTAGAAGTAAGAGGCCTAGATGACTGCTCCTTAGGTGTGTGTAAAGAATCTTTCCCCAGAAATGCTCCTATATCACCATCCCCGAGCAATGGCTGCTGGCAAATTCAGCTTTGGGGTAGTACACCTAACACGGGATTCAGGAAACCCATGTCGGATTGGCGTTTTTCTGGACTACGAGTTGGGAGAAATTTCTTTTTATAATTTGAAAAAGAGATCTCCTTTATATTTATTCAGTGACATTTTTACAGAAAAACTTATGCCCTATTTCTCTATTGGACCTTTTTCAAATTCACAATAAGTCTAGTTGAAGATGAGTGCTGAGCCCCTTTAGAAGACAATGTGTATGTTCTATTTTCTCCCTGTGTTCAGGGAACATCCTTGTAATAAACACTAATAAACAAAAAAAAACAAGTTACTTCCTCGGGGAGGCGGGGCACAATCTTCACCCACCCAGAAGCAACTGATCCAAAGAGGTGACTGATTGTTCTTAGGTTTCAGAAACAAAACTACCCCTCCCCCGCTGCACCCTGTGACCCCATCCCGCCTGCAGTCTTTGGAGCTGTGCTCTTCACTCCTCTACTGCGCAGGGAAGGAGGAAGACGCAGCGGTGAAGCTTTTCACACCCACCCCAAAGCACTAATAACGTGAAAATGTCGCTCCGGAATTAGAGGATCAGCAGAAGCCAATGAGTGCCCGGTCACCTGGGAAACGACCCCTCCCCACCATCTTGCTCAGGCTCTTCCGGGTCCCCATCTTTAGACATTGAGCATGCGCAGGCCCATCCGCGCCCACTTCCGGTGCAACCACCCATCACCGTGGCCCGGAGCACGCTTCCAGGGACTGGCCTCTCAGGGGCCGGAGGTGTGAGCCTTGCCCTGGAGCCTCCAGATTCCTCAGAGCCTCGGGCCTGAGAGGGCTGAGCCACGTGCTCCAGGTGAGCCGGGAGGGCCCTGAGGAAGGGCGGAGCAGGGGGCTTTCTGGGCATCTCCTGGCACCAGGCTTAGTGGTCTCTTAAGAAAAGTCACAGGTCGAATCTTTTTTTTTTTTTTTTTTTTTTTTTTTTGGCGGTATGCGGGCCTCTCACTGCTGTGGCCTCTCCCGTTGTGGAGCACAGGCTCCGGACTCGCAGGCTCACGGGCCTAGCCGCTCCGTGGCATATGGGATCTTCCCGGACCGGGGCACGAACCCGTGTCCCCTGCATCGGCAGGCAGATTCTCAACCACTGCGCCACCAGGGAAGCCCCACAGGTCGAATCTTGAGAGCTGGGAATCCGCCACAGGTTTAATTTCTTAGCCTGATGTTTATTGAGCCCACGCTAGCCGAGCTTTTCAACAGCTATGAGAATGGAGTAGATAATCAGTTTTGAGGAAAAATAGCAAAGAATTCAGACCATGAACCATACACTCTAGGGTCATTAACCAATGGCTGACAAAAATTAATGTAAAATCTCAAGTGGGATTTGTGGTGTGACAGATGTGTGGTGGCAGGAAGAGAGCAGAGGGGCCAGAGGGCCGCATCCTCAGGATCTTGCTGTTTTAACAGTAATGAACATTGGAGAGTAAGAGGATTATATTTGAGTGTAGAGTGCTGTAGAGTTATGGAATTGATGGTCGGCATGGAGTAGAAGACAGTAGTCAGAATAGTCGGCCTGTGTATGTAGCCTGGACTGGAAAAGTGTCCCCCAAAACTGTTCTTTTCACTCCAAGGCCTAAGTCTGGAAGGTGGGGTTGGGGAGATAAGTATGGGGGAGGGGAGAACCCATTAGGAATGTGTGTGGGAACGCCAGGGCACCTGCTTAATTTAAATGAAATACTCTTTATGAAACAATAGAATGGTTCCTTCTGGTTCCAGAAATTTCAGTCTTTTTTTTTTTGGCTGTGCTACACAGCTTGTGGGATTTTAGTTCCCTGACCAGGGATTGAACCTGGGCCCTAGGCAGTTAGAGTGCAGAGTCCGAAACCCTGGACTACCAGGGAATTCCCTTTTTTCTTGTTTTTAGTCTTTTTTTAATTGGAGTATAATTGCTACAATGTTGTGTTAGTTCCTGCTGTACAATGAAGTGAATCAGCTACATGTATCCATATATCCCCTGCTTCTTGGACCTCCCTCCCACTCCACCCCCCCATCCCACCCATCTAGGTCATCACAGAGCACTGAGCTGAGCTTCCTGTGCTTTATAGCATGTTCCCACTATCTATCTATTTTATGCATGGTAGTGTATATATATTAATCCCATTCTCCTAATTGGTCTCACCCTCCCCATCCCCCACTGTGTCCACATGTCCATTCTTTATGTCTGCATCTCTATTCCTGCCCTGAAAATAGGTTCATCTGTACCCTTTTTCTAGATTCCACATATATGCGTTAATATATGATATTTGGTTTTTTTTCTTTCTGGCTTACTTCATTCTGTATGACAGACTCTGTATGACAGACAGGTCCATCCACATCTCTACAAATGACCCAATTTCGTTCCTTTTTATGGCTGAGTAATATTCCATTGTATACATGTGCCACGTCTTCTTTATCCATTCATTTGTTGTTGGACATTTAGGTTGTTTCCATGTCCTGGCTATTGGAAATAGTGCTGCAATGCGTATTGGGGTACATGTGTCCCTTTGAGTTATGGTATAGTTAGGGTATATGCCTGGTAGTTGGATTGCTGGGTCATATAGTAGTTCTAATTTTAGTTTTTTTGTTGTTTTTTTTTTTTTGCGGTACGCAGGCCTCTCACTGTTGCAGCCTCTCCCGTTGCGGAGCACAGGCTCCGGACACACAGGCAAAGCGGCCATGGCTCACAAGCCTAGCCGCTCCGCGGCATGTGGGACCCTCCCGGACCGGGGCATGAACCCACGTCCCCTGCATCGGCAGGCGGACTCCCAACCACTGCGCCACCAGGGAAGCCCTAATTTTAGTTTTTTAAGGGACATCCATACTGTTCTCCATAGTGGCTGTACCAGTTTACCTTCCCACCAACAGTAGAGGAGGGTTTCCTTTTCTCCACACCCTCTTCAGCATTTATTGTTTGTAGATTTTTTGATGATGGCCATTCTGACTGGTGTGATACCTCATTGTAGTTTTGATTTCTATTTCTCTAATAATTAGTTGTGTTGAGCATCCTTTCATGTGCCCCTTGGCCATCTGTATGTCCTCCTTGGTGAGATGTCTATTTAGGTCTTCCACCCATTTTTTGATTGGGTTGTTTGTTTTTTTGATATTGAGCTCCATGAGCTGTTTGTATATTTTGGAGATTAATCTGTTGTCTGTTGCTTTATTTGCAAATATTTTCTCCTATTCTGTCAGTTGTCTTTTCATCTTGTTTATGGTTTCCTTTGCTGTGCAAAAGCTTTTAAGTTTAGTTATGTCACATTTGTTTATTTTTGTTTTTATTTTCATTACTCTAGGAAGTGGGTCAAAAAAGATCTTGCTGTGGTTTATGTCAAAGAGTGTTTTTCCTATGTTTTCCTCTAAGAGTTTTATAGTGTCCAGCCTTAAATTTAAATCTTTAATCCATTTTGAGTTTATTTTTGTGTATCATGTTAGGTAGTGTTCTAATTTCATTCTTTTTTTTTTTTTTCTTTTTGCGGTACGCGGGCCTCTCACAGCTGTGACCTCTCCCATTGCGGAGCACAGGCTCCGGATGCGTAGGCTCAGCGGCCACAGCTCACGGGCCCAGCCGCTCCGTGGCATGTGGGATCTTCCCGGACCGGGGCACGAACCCGTGTCCCCTGCATCGGCAGGCGGACTCTCAACCACTGTGCCACCAGGGAAGCCCCTAATTTCATTCTTTAACATGTAGCTGTCCAGTTTTCATAGCATCACTTATTGAAGAGTCTGTCTTTTCTCCATTGTATGTTCTTGCCTCCTTTGTCATAAATTAGGTGACCATATGTGCTAGGGTTTATCTCTGGGCTTTCTACCCTGTACCATTGATCTGTATGTCTCTTTTTGTGCCAGTACCATGCCATCTTGATTACTGTAGCTTTGTAGTATAGTTTGAAGTTGGTGAGCCTGATTCCTCCAGCTCAGTTTTTCTTTCTCAAGGTTGCTTTGGCTATTCAGGGTCTTTTGTGTTTGCATACAAATTGTAAGATTTTTTGTTCTAATTCTGTGAAGAATGCCATTGGTAATTTGATAGGGATTGCATTGAATCTGTAGATTGTTTTGGGTTATATAGTCATTTTCACAACATTGATTATTCCAATCCAAGAACATGGTATATTTCTCCATCTGTTTATGTCATCTATGATTTCTTTCATCAGGGTTTTATAGTTTTCTGAGTACAGGTCTTTTGCCTACGTAGGTAGGTTTATTCCTAGGTATTTTATTCTTTTTGTTGCAATGGTAAATGGGATTGTTCCCTTAATTTCTCTTTCATTGTTAGTGTATGCAAATACGAGAGATTTCTGTGCATTAATTTTGTATTGTGCAACCTTACCAAATTCATTGATTAGTTCTAATATTTTTCTGGTGGCATCTTTAGGATTTTCTATGTATAGTATCATGTCATCTGCAAACAGTGACAGTTTTACCTCTTCTTTGCCAATTTGGATTCCTTTTATTTCTATTTCTTCTCTGCTTGTTGTGGCTAGAACTTCCAAAACTGAATAACAGTGGTGAGAGTGGACATCTTGTTCCTGATCTTAGTGGAATTGCTTTCTACTTTTCACCATTGAGAATAATGTTTGCTGTGGGTTGGACATATGTGGTCTTTATTATGTTGAGTTAGGCTCCCTCTTTGCCCATTTTCTGGAGAGTTTTTATCATAAATGGTTGTTAAATTTTGTCAAAAGCTTATTCTGCGCCTATTGAGATGATCATATGGATTTATTCTTTAATTTGTTAATATGGTATATCACATTGATGGATTTGCATATTTTGAAGAATCCTTGTATTCCTGGGACAAATACCACTTGATCATGGTGTATGATCCTTTTGATGTGTTGTTGGAGTCTGTTTGCTAATATTTTATTGAGAATTTTGCGTCTGTGTTCATCAATGATATTGGTCTGTAATTTTCTTTTTTTGTGATATCTGTCTTATTTTCATATCAGAGTCATGGTGGCCTCATAGAACGAATTTGGGAGTGTTCCTTCCTCTGCAATTTTTTGCAAGAGTTTCAGAAGGATAGGTTTTAGCTCTTCTCTAACTGTTTGATGGAATTTGCCTGTGAAGGCATCTGGTCCTGGAATTTTGTTTGTTGGAAGATTTTTAATTACAGTTTCAATTTCATTACTTGTGATAGGTCTGTTTACATTTTCTAATTCTTCCTGGTTCACTCTTGAAAAATTGTACCTTTCCAAGAATTTGTCCATTTCTTCCAGGTTGTCCATTTTATCAGCATATAGTTGCTTATAGATTTTCATATTCTTCCTGGTTCACTCTTGAAAAATTGTACCTTTCCAAGAATTTGTCCATTTCTTCCAGGTTGTCCATTTTATCAGCATATAGTTGCTTATAGTAGACTCTTATAATTCTTTGCATTTCTGCAGTGTCAGTTGTCATTTCTCTTTTTTCATTTCTAATTTTATTGATTTGCTTCCTCTCTGTTTTTTTCTTGATGAGTCTAGCTAAAGGTTTATCAATTTTGTTTATCTTCTCAGAGAACCAACTTTTAGTTTTATTGATCTTTATTGTTTTTCAGTTTTATTTCATTTATTTCTGCTCTGATCTTTATGATTTCTTTCCTTCTACTGACTTTGGGTTTTCTTTGTTGTCTTTCTCTAGTTGCTTTAGGTGTAGGGTTAGATTGTTTATTTGAGATTTTTCTTGTCTCTTGAGGTGAGATTGAATTGCTGTAAACTTCACTCTTAGAACTGCTTTTGCTGCATCCCATAGGATTTGGGTTGCCATGTTTTCATTGTCAGTTGTTTCTATGTATTTTTTTTTTTCCTCTTAGATTTCTTCAGTAATATCTTGGTTATTTAGTAGCACACTGTTTAGCCTCCATGTATTTGTGTTTTTTATAGTTTTTTTTTCCTGCAATTGATTTCTAATCTCATAGCGTTGTGGTCAAAAAAGATCCTTGATATGATTTCAATTTTCTTACATTTTCTGAGGCTTGATTTGTGACCCAAGGTGTGATCTATCCTGGAGAATGTTCTGTGTGCACTTGAGAAGAAAGTGTATTCTGCCACTTTTGGGTGGAATGTCCTATAAATATCAATTAAATCTATCTGGTCTATTTTGTCATTGAAAGCTTGTATTTTCTTATTTATTTTGTTTGGATGATCTGTCCATTGGTGTAAGTGGGGTGTTAGTGCCCCCTACAATTACTGTGTTACTGTTGATTTCTCCTTATATGGTTGTTAGCATTTGTGTTATGTGTTGAGGTGCTCCTATGTTCGGGGCATAAATATTTATAATTGTTATATCTTTTTCTTGCACTGATCCCTTGATCATTATGTAGTGTCCTTCCTTGTCTCTTGTAACATTCTTTATTTTAAAGTGTATTTTATCTGCTATGAGTATTGCTACTCCAGCTTTCTTTTGATTTCCATTTGCATGGAATATCTTTGTCCATTTCCCCACTTTCAGTCTGTATGTGTCCCTAGGTCTGAAGTGGGTCTCTTGTAGACAGCATATATATGGGTATTGTTTTTGAATCCATTCAGCCAGTCTGTGTCTTTTGGTTGGGACTTTTAGTCCATTTACATTTAAGGTAATTATGGATATGTATGTTTCTATTACCATTTTCTAAATTATTTTAGGTTTGTTTTTGTAGGTTCTTTTCTTCTTTTGTGTTTCCTGCCTAGAGAAATTCCTTTAGCATTTGTTGTAAAGCTGGTTTGGTGGTGCTGAATTCTCTTAGCTTTTACTTATCTGTAAAGCTTTTGATTTTTCTGTCGAATCTGAATGAGATCTTTGTTGGGTAAAGTAATCTTGGTTGTAGGTTTTTCTCTTTCATCACTTTAAGTATATCCTGCCACTCCCTTCTGGCCTGCAGAGTTTCTGCTGAAAAATCAGCTGATAAACTTATGGGGATTCCCTTGTATGTTATTTTTTGCTTTTCCCTTGCTGCTTTTAATATTTTTTTCTTTGAATTTAATTTTTGTTAGTTTGAGTAATATGTGTCTTGGTGTTTTTCTCCTAGGGTTTATCCTGTACAGACTCTCTGGGCTTCCTGGACTTGGGTGGCTATTTCGTTTCCCATGTTAGGGAAGTTTTCGACTATAATCTCTTTGAATATTTTCTCAGACCCTTTTTTTTTCCTCTTCTTCTTCGGGACCCCTATAATTTGAATGTTGGTGCCTTTAGTGTTGTCCCCAAGGTCTCTGAGATTGCCTTCAATTCTTTTGATTCTTATTTCTTTGTTCTGCTCCTCAGCATTTTTTCCCACCATCTGTCTTCTAGCTCACTTATTCATTCTTCTGCCTCAGTTATTCTCTTATTGATTCCTTCTAGTGTATTTTTCATTTCAGTTAT
>NC_041220.1:59622537-59677677 GCF_002837175.3 Physeter macrocephalus
CACGAACCCGTGTCCCCTGCATCGGCAGGCGGACTCTCAACCACTGCGCCACCCGGGAAGCCCCTTTAGTTCTTCTTTGTTAAACATTTTTGTATTTTCTCGATCTGTGCTTCCATGCTGTTTCCAAGATTTTGGATCGTCTTTACTATCATTACTCTGAATTCTTTTTCAGTTAGCTTGCCTATTTCCTCTTCATTTATTTGGTCTTGTAGGTTTTTACCTTGCTCCTTCATCTGTAACATATTTTTTTGTTGTCTCATTTTTTTTTGATGGGTAGACTGTGTTCTTGTCTTACTGGTTGTTTGGACTGAGGCTTCCAGCATGGATTTTGTAGGCTGTTGGGTACAGCCGGGTCTTGGTGCCGAGATGAGGATCTCCAGGTGACCTCACTCTAATTAGTATTCCTTGGGATCTGAGGTTATTTGTTAGTCCATTGGTTTGGACTCGGAGCTCACCACAGGAGCTCAGGCCTTATGCCCTGCCTGTGAACCAAGATCCCACAACCCATGTGGGGCAGCAAAAGAAAATAAAAAGAAAAAAAAAGGAGCAGAACAATAACAAACAGTAAAAATTAAAATAAGATTAGAAAACTAACAAATATGTTAGAAAAAATAAAACTATAGATGAAATATGACCAGAAGGTAAAACAGAACCACAAGAGCAAAAATGAGGAAAAAAAAAAAAAAGCTGCAAAAGGACTTGGCCGTGGGGGATAGGGCTTATGTGGGGGGCAGGGCTTTGGCACAGGCGGGGTGTAGGTGACAGCCTATGCTTAGGACCCAGGCAGAAAAGACCCTGGGGGGGTGGGGGAGTGGGGCTTAGGGTCATCTGGAGGGGCCCTTGAGTGCCTCAGGTCTTGGAATGTGGATGATCAGGCCCAGGAACCCAGCAGGCTCCAGTGGGTGGGGAAAACACCATCCATGCCTTCCCTCCCCCCCATCCTCAGATCCCAGAGGGTCCCTCCCCATCTGCCCCTCCTCCGTTTTTCCCCCCTCCCTCCCTCCCTCCCTCCTATGCCCCTAGGATCTCTGCAGCCAGAGGGGGCCCCAGAGGGTGGAGGACACCCCTGGGACCCCAGCAGGCTTCCCCGAACCTGATTGGGCAGGGGAAATGCCAGCTGCATTCCCCCCTGATCGTCTAAACCCCCGAGGGTCCCTCCAGGTGTGGGAAGCCCTCCCTCTCCCAGCCACCCCTCAACGGCACCAGTTCCATCTGGCCTCCACCCCTCCTTCTCGCTTACTACCCACCATGTCCTACCCGGTCACTCAGAGGTTCCTCCTATCCTCTTGGGTGTCAAGTTCTCCCCCAGCATATGGTAGGTGCCCTAGTTGTGGGGAGACACAAACTCTGCATCCTTCTACTCCGCCATCTTCTTTAGTCATACTTGTAATGTACTACCTGTATAGCCTTGGGCAATATTCTTAAAACCTTATATATTTAATCAGCCAAAATGCATTTGTAAAATATGGAATTTTAAACAAGGATTAGGAATCCATGACATGACAGTGTTATTTATGAACATTAGATTGGAAGGTCAGAAGAGTTGGAAGACACAGTTTCATTACTTTATATTATATTATTATATTACTTTTTCTGGTACCCTGCCTATTTCCTCTTCATTTGTTTGGTCTTGTGGGTTTTAACCTTGCTCCTTCATCTGCTGTGTGTTTCTCTGTCTTCCCATTTTGCTTAACTTACTGTGTTTGGGGTCTCCTTTTTGCAGGCTGCAGGTTCGTAATTCCCGTTTTTTTTGGTGTCTGCCCCCAGTGGCTAAGGTTGGTTCATGGGTTGTGTAGGCTTCCTTGTGGAGGGGACTGGTGCCTGAGGATAGATTTGTCTTTCTGGTGGGTAGGACCGTGTCCGTTGGTGTGTTTTGAACTTCTTCTGATTTTAGGCAGCCTCTCTGCTAATGGGTGGGGTTGTGTTCCTGTCTTGCTAGTTGTTTGACATGGGGTGTCCAGCACTGGAGCTTGCTGGTCATTGAGTGGAGCTTGGTCTTAGCGTTGAGATGGAGATCTCTGGGAGAGCTCTCACCAATTGATATTACATGGGACCGGGAAGGTCTCTGGTGGTCCAATGTCCTGAACTCAGCTCTCCCACTTCAGAGGCTCAGGCCTGTCAGCCACGTGGCTCAGAAGGGAGAAAAAAAAAGAAAGAAGAAAAAATAAATAAATAAATAAATAAAATAAAGTTATTAAAATAAAAAATTTTTAAAATATTATTAAAAAAATTTAAAAAGTGAAAACATAAAAATAAAAGAGCAACCAAACCAATAAACAAATCCAACAGTGATGACAGGTGCTAAAAACTATACTAAGATACACATAAAAATCAGAAACTAGTCAGTCGTATACAGCAAACCTCAAGTCTACAGTTGCTCCCAAAGTCTACCACCTCAATTTTGGGATGATTCATTGTTCAGGTATTCCACAGATGCAGGGTACATCAAGTTGACTGTGGGTATTTAATCTGCTGCTCTGGAGGCTGCGCAGAGAAATTTTCCTTTCTATTCTTTGTTCGTGCAGCTCCTGGGGTTCAGCTTTGGATTTGGCCCCACCTCTGTGTGTAGGTCACCCTCTGACGTCTGTTCTTCACCCAGACAGGACGTGGTTAAAGGAGCGGCTGATTAGGGGGCTCTGGCTCACTCAGGCCGGGGGCGGGGGGAAGGAGGGGTACAGAATGTGGGGCGAGCCTGCGGCAGCAGAGGCCAGCATAACACTGCAACAGCCTGAGGCGTGCCATGTGTTCTCCCAGGGAGGTTGTCCCTGGATCACGGGACCCTGGCAGTGGCGGGCTGCACAGGTTCCCAGGGGGGTGTGGACAGTGACCTGTGCTTACACACAGGATTCTTGGTGACTGCAGCAGCAGCCTTAGCGTTTCATGCCCGCGGCTCACGCCCTTCCTTGGAGCTTGTTTAGGTGGTGCTCTGAATCCCCTCTCCTCACGCAACCTGAAACAATGGTCTCTTGCCTCTTAGGCAGGTCTGGACTTTTTCCCTGGACTCCCTCCCTGCTAGCTGTGATGCACTAGCCCCCTTCAGGTTGTGTTCACACAGCCAACCCCAGTCCTCTCCCTAGGATCTGACCTCTGAAGCCCGAGCCTCAGCTCCCAGCCCCCACCCGTCCCGGCGGGTGAGCAGACAAGCCTCTCGGGCTGGTGAGTGCTGGTCGGCACCGATCCTCTGTGCAGGAATCTCTCCGCTTTGCCCTCTGCACCCCTGTTCCTGTGCTCTCCTCCGAGGCTCCGAAGCTTCCCAGCCACCCACCCGCCGTCTCCACCAGTGAAGGGGTTGCCTAGTGTGTGGAAATTTTTCCTCCTTCACAGCTCCCTCCCAGAGGTGCAGGTCCCGTCCCTATTCTTTTGTCTCTATTTTTTCTTTTTTTCTTTTGCCCTACCCAGGTACGTGGGGAGTATCTTGACTTTTGGGAGGTCTGAGGTCTTCTGCCAGCATTCAGTAGGTGTTCTGTAGGAGTTGCTACACGTGTAGATAGATGTATTTTTGATGTATTGGTGGGGAGGAAAGTGATCTCCACATCTTACTCCTCTGCCATTTTGAAGGTCCTCCAAGAAGATACATCTTAATTGTTCCCATCACAAAACAGAAATAACCATGTAATGTGATAGAGGTGTTAGCTAATGCTAAGGTGGCAATCATGTTGCAATATATAAATGTATCAAATAAACTGGTTGTACACCTTAAACTTATATCATATGATATGTCAGTTGTATCTCAATAAGAATTATTTAATTAGTTAATTAATTTTAAAAAGAGTTCACTGAAACTGAAAGATGTTATCTAAGGAGGAGGAGAGTACCATCCCCAAGGATAAAATTTGCCAATATTTAGACACTAAAATAATATATTTGAGTCAAGTTTTTCACTCAGACTGTCTTTCAGCAGTTTAAAACAGACATTATATTGAATGTATTTTTTAATTATAAATGAATTTTTTACCCTTGCCCCCAGAAGAATCCGGCACAAAGCTAACCTTCACGTGGGCAAGGGTGCCCTCTCCTGGCAAAGCTCTACTAGTGCAGTTAAAAAATCATTGCTGTGGGGGGTGGGGAGGGGAAGTATAAATAGAAGTTGGCCTGATTCTAGCCTAATCACAGGAATATAACCTGGCTAAGGAAGGGTCTGGGGCTTGTCCTGCCACACTAAGCCCTTTGAAGATAAGCAGATATTAGAGTGGATGCCAAAGGTGAAGTTAGTTTTAATATAGAAACAGTTTTAATTAGAGAACAGAAAAATTCTTACTTTAGTTTGTATTTTGGACCCTATATAAAATCTGTAATTTTCTTAAACCTCACAACAAAACTTTGTTTAGAGAGATGAAGTAACTTGACTTAAATTGGCAGAACTGAGATTCAGACTAAACTTTCCTTTTTATCCAGAGGGATAGCCTTCGAGGAAAAAGGAAACAACCTCTAGATGACCAATTCAAAATAATTTGTATTATATTAATGTTGGAACTTAAATTCTCTTTTAAAGCACCTCAAAGATGTAGTTCATTGGTTATATTTACACATCTAACATACTGCAAAGAAACTGGTTTACTGTAAGTGTTTTAATGCAGCATAATAATATAATGAGTTTATTGGAATTAAGTATAATCAGGTGCTCCACGTAATTTTTTGACAGCTAAGAGTTATTTTTGTTAAATAAACTTGGATATCAAGAAATCATTTTATTAAAAGCATTTATTGAAAGCCTACTAGATACCAGGTACTCTAGGATACCTAACTTAAATTACCTCTAATCTTTAAAACAAGAGGTCTAGATTTGAACCCACACCATAGTTTGCCTACCCCATCTCTAATCGTTATAACAATCTGCAAGATAAGTTTTACTATGCTCATTTTATGGAGAAGGAAACTGAAACTTGGAGAAATTAAGAAAATTGCCCAAGGTCACACAGTCCCAGAGCTGCAGACTAGAATTCTTACCTAGGTCCCTGACCCCAAAAGCCTCATTATTCCTAGCTTTATTTTATTTTATTTAATTAATTTATTTATTTATTTATTTATGGCTGCTTTGGGTCTTCGTTGCTGCATGCAGGCTTTCTCTAGTTGTGGCAAACGGGGGCTACTCTTCATTGCAGTGCGTGGGCTTCTCATTGCGGTGGCTTCTCTTGTTGTGGAGCATGGACTCTGGGCGTGCGGGCTTCAGTAGTTGTGGCACGCAGGTTCAGTAGTTGTGGTGCACGGGCTTAGTTGCTCCGCAGCATGTGGGATCTTCCTGGCCCAGGGCTCGAACCCATGTCCCCTGCATTGGCAGGTGGATTCATAACCACTGTGCCACCAAGGAAGTCCCTTCTAGCTTTATTTTTTAAGCATAATTTTTTAAAATAAATTTATTTTTGACAGGGTTGGGTCTTTGTTGCTGCACACGGGCTTTCTCTAGTTGTGGCGAGTGGGGACTACTCTTCCTTGTGGGGCACGGGCTTCTCATTGCAGGGCTTCTCCTTGTTGCAGAGCACGGGCTCTAGGCATGTGGGCTTCAGTAGTTGTGGCACATGGGCTCAGTAGTTGTGGCTCGCGGGCTCTAGAGCATAGGCTCAGTAGTTTTGGTGCACGGGCTCTAGAGCGCAGGCTCAGTAGTTGTGGCGCACGGGCTTAGTTGCTCCACAGCATGTGGGATCTTCCCAGACCAGGGCTCGAACCCGTGTCCCCTGCATTGGCAGGCGGATTCTTAACCACTGTGCCACCAGGGAAGCCCCACACTAGTCCCTTGATGTTTCTCAACCCACCAGACATGCTCCCATTTCAAGACCTTTGTACATTACTCTTTTCTCTCCAGAACCTTTTCCTCCAGATATCCACATAGGTAGCTCCCTCTTTCCTTTAAGTCTTTTTCCTTAGGTCTTTTCAGAATTTCTCACTCCATACCTAAAACTGCAACTCTGCCTACACAGCCTACACACATTTCCATTTCTCCCTCTGTTCTCTAATCTTCTCCTTGGCACTTATCATTATGGAGCATGCTACATATGTTGCTTACTTATGCTCTTTATTGTCAACATTGCCCTTAGAGTGTAAGCTTCCCAAGGGAAGAGATTTGTTTTGTTTTGTTTTTAATATTTATTTATTCATTCATTCATTCATTTGGCTGCTCCGGGTCTTAGTTATGGCATGAGGGATCTTTGTTGCCACGTACGGGAGCTTCGTTGCTGCATGCAGGATCTTTAGTTGCAGCATGGGGGATCTAGTTCCCTGACCAGGGATCGAACCCAGGCCCCCTGCATTGGGAGCTCGGAGTCTTAGCCACTGGACCACCAAGGAAGTCCAGGAGGTGATTTGTTTTTATGTATTTTGTTCACTGCTATACCCCCAATGCCTGGAACAGCCCATAAAACATACCAAGTATTTGATATATATTTTTTAAATGAATGCATATTTCTTCCATGATTCTAGCTCCTAAATATCTCCTTTGCCACCACCCTCATTCAGACCACCATCATTTCTGACCTGGATTACTGAAAAGCCTCCCAACTGGTCTCCCTTCATCTCTTCTTATCCTCTTCCAATGCAATCTCCAGCTTGCAGCATTTCTAAATCTGATGATAGCAGTCTCCCTCTCAAAACCTTTTACTAGCCCTCACTGTTGTTAAGACTCTGAGAGATTAAGCCTTTGCTGTGTCTCTGTCTTCTCTCTACCCCACACTCTGTGCTCCAAGACAGAACTTCCTATTCCTTGAATGTGCCATGATCTCTCACCTCCTGGTACCCATTCACCTGGTTTCCTATATCTGGAACATTCGTATCCCCTTCATCATCCAGCTAACCCTTTCTCACCCTTAGGTCCCATTTATGGCTCACCTTCCACCCCCATCTTCAGGACTAGATGATTTGCCCTTCCTGTGAGCTCACTTAGCTCCTTATATTTAGGACGGTCACAGCACTTTGTACCAGGTGGTACAGTAAAAGGGCAAGAGATTTTTATATTCCCAAGGAAATGGGTAGCCAAACCACAAGTCAATCACTATAATTACCCTGACAGTAAGAGATGAAAGACAGGATGGCAAACGGGGATGGGGAAAGAGTTCACTGAATATTTTTATGATGGAAGAGATCAAAGAACAGTTGAAAGCAAAAAAGACAGGTCCTGTAACAGAAGAGTGGAATTAATAGGGAAAGAAGAATAATGAGAGGAACAAGGAAAGAATGGTTGAGAAGCAAATTATAGAGAGCAGGACCCTTTCTTTGCTACTGCAGGGAAAGAAGCAGGATTGATGTGTAGAGATGAAGCGAGGGGTTTTATAAAACAAAAATAAGGCTCTATATGAGGTGTGAATTGGGGGTTTGTTTGGTTGGATATACACTAGGTTTGGAAACCTCAAGATAAAGTTTCTATGACCTTTAAGACTACCTAATACTGCTTTATCAATTTGGCAGTACACAGAAGTCTTGATGGTGAACTAATGAACCCCTCCAGAAAGGGGGGAAAAAGTATTTATTTGAAAAGATTACATTCTTAAACTTCTACTTGGCAGATTACTATAGTTAGACTAAACAAACTGTGGATTAAAACAATGTGCACAGATTCCATAACTTCCTCATTTTATGGCCTCCAAAGGAATAATGGTTTAGTGTTGACCTTTCCTTACACCATGATATACCACCTACCCATCATCAATTACAATATCATATCAACTCTTCTGAGCTCTACAGTGTGCAAGTGACATTCACAGAATGGCTCTGCTCAGAAGGTAAAGTCCAACTCAGATGACACCTCTGCCAGTGTTCTCTCCACATTCTCCTTTTCCTTCCCTTTCTTTTGCTATGTAAATGCTATGATTAATATTACCATCATTATTATCTGTGTTCCAAATTATAAATCTTCTAGTTATGCTATTCCATCTTTTTCCCTTTCTGGTTATTATTACTTGTGTAAAAATCATTACATTTCTAAAATTGGCAGTCAGAGGGGTGGCTTTCAAGGATATTAATTTAAAAGAGAAAAAAAAGCAGATGAAATACAAAAAATATTTCAGTTTAATAAGAATCTAAATGTTATAGATGGTATTAGTTTCATCAAGAAAATTTTTCCAAAAGCAACTCATCCTAAAATGTAATGCAAAGAGAAATTAATGATAAACTTGATGTGCCTTCATTCATATCAGTAGGAAAAAACTGATGTAACATTTGATCAGAGTAAACTAAACGTTTTTACTTGTTACGAAAATTTGTTGAAATGAAGCCAATGATGTCATGAAGCCATGCAAACAAAACTCTCAACACTTAAAAAAAAAAAAGCAAGGGGGTAGATTCTATGTTTCTAGCATTTGTTGAGAAAGTTAAGCCTGTATTTGAGGAATATGAACATTCTCACCCCAACATAACAAAAAAAATAATAAAAGCTAGTTTTCCATGTGATCTCAGTCTGAATGAAATTTCTCAGCATCCAAACTATTTGAGCATAATGTGAACTAAGTAACATTAACAAAGTGATTTTCACTTTCTCAAAGTTTCTTAATTCTTGGATAATACAGATATCCCAGAAAGTAAAAGAATCTAGATCCTGCTATAAAACTTTTAATTGCCTTTTAGAAGTATATCAGTAGTATATGAATTTGCATGGTGTGAGTCCTCTGGTCTGGCCCACTCTGAGCAAGTGAAATACTGAACTTAGAGGCATTCAACCTGAAAACAGATTCCTGATGTTGCAGCCAGCATGAGGTCTGATCTAAATCACCTATGTTAACATTTAAATATTTAAATGGATCCATATAAACATTACCGCAAACCTGCATGCAGACTGATATAGTCAAGTACTCTTTTTTTATAAATACACTCAGGGTTAAAACTTAAAGAGCCAATTATACTCTCTCCAATGCGATATAGTATAGCCTAGGTCAGGATGCCTCAACCTTGGTACAACTGACACCTGGGGCTGGATAATTCTTTCCTTCAATGCGCAGGGCTGTCTGTGGATTTTAAGAGGTTTAGCAGCATCCCTGGCCTTTACCCACTGAATGCCACTAGCATGCCTGAGGTGTGACAACCAACAATGTCTCCAGTCATGGCAAATTGTCTCCTTTGGGGCAAAAGCATCCTTGGTTGATAACTATTTGGCTGGTTGGTTTTAACTTAGTTGGTCTAAGTTAAAAGTTGGGGCTCTGCAATCTGACTTCCTGAATCCTAACTCAATGTCTTACTGGCTATGTGACTTTAGCAAGTTACTTCACTTTTCTTTCCATCAGTTTCTTCATCTATACAATGCTCATTCTAATAGGACCTACCTCAAATATTTCCTGTGAGGATTAAATAAGTTGTTACATAAAGCCCTTATATCAGTCTATGGCATATAGTAAGCACTTAATAAATTTAAGCTATTACTATTATTATTATTTGGTTTATATAACCATTTACTACTTGAAAATCTACTTCATATACATGCTGTCTCATTTGAGTCTCATATCCCCCTTGTGTGTGGGTATGTGAGGAAGGTTGAACTTGTGATGTGTTGGTAAAGGTCTGTGTTGGGTAAAAGCATTTTACCCAGAAGCATTTATTTTTATCATTATTTTCCAGATAAGAAAAGTGAGACATAGAAAAAATAAAAAGAATTGCTTGAAGTCATGCCACTTTTTGTGTGTGTGTGGTAAAATATACATAATGTAATGTTTACTACTTTAACCATTTTTATTTTTAATTTATTTTATTTATTTTTTTTTAATCTTTTGGCCACGCGGCATGTGGGATCTTAGTTCCCAGACCAGGGATCCAACCTGCCCCGTGCATTGGAAGCATGGAGTCTTAACCATTGGACCACCAGGGAAGTCCCTTAACCACTTTTAAAAGTAGAGTTTAATGGCATTAAGTATATTCATGTTGTTGTGGAACCATCACCACCATTCAACTCCATAGGTGTTTTTAAACTAAAGTATAGTTGATTTACGATATTGTGTTAGTTTCAAATATACAGCAGAGATCCAGCTATACATATTTTTTCAGATTACTTTCTGTTATAGCTTATTATAAGACATTGAATGTAGTTCCCTGTGCTATACAGTAAATCCTTATGTTTATCTATTTTAAATATAGTAGTGTGTACTATTAAACTCATACTCCTAATTTATCCCTCCCTGTCCTTTCCCCTTTGGTAACCATAAATTTATTTTCTATATCTGTGAGTCTGTTTCTATTTTGCAACTAAATTCATTTGTATTATTTTTTTAGATTCCACATATACGTGATATCACATAATATTTGTCTTTCTCGGTTTGACTTAATCCACTTAGTATGATATCCTCCAGGTCCTCCATGTTGCAGCAAATGGCAACATTTTATTAGTTTTTAAGGCTGAGTAATATTCCATTGTATATATTTAGCATGTCTTCTGGGAATAGGCCCTTTATCTAAATTCTTTAGGCAGCTTATGGGGAAGTAAAAAGAAAGACTTCCCAAGTCTTCTGTTAAAAATAATCAGCCTAAATTAATCTTCATGTCAAGGAGACACATTTTGGGGTGGAAAATTTTGTTCCCTTATGTATGCATATATCACATTTTGTTTATCCATTTATCCATTGATGAACACTTAAGTTGTTTCCACTTTTGAGGTATTGGAAGTCACACCCCTTGTAAGTGAATACTTCTGGCTCTTGGTCTAATGCTCTTTTCCAAATTATCACAAAGGGAACTGATATAACCTATAATCTCCCCCAAACACAAGAGGTTTTCAGGGAAATGGGCATCTCATGTAAAATGATTAGCAAATTGAGACTGATACTGAGCTTTTGTGAATAAATCAATCAAACTAAGCTTGGTTAGTCCATGCTTTAAGATTCCTTAAGATAATATCTCTTTCTTCTTTTCCTTTATTAAAAAACAAAACAAAACCAAAAACATTTCACTGAGAGATACCAAGCGACCATTAGCTGATGCAGTATCTCTAGGATTATTTCTAGAGGTAAAACTTCATGGTTGTGGACAAAGAATTGTTGCCTGCCATTTCGTAAACAATGAATGTTGCTCTCCATCAAGCCATCAGCCACTGCAGCTGCCCAACCATGCACCTTGAGGGGAATTCAGGATAGAGAAAGACAGGATACTGGCCCAAAATAGTTAAGTTGCATATCAAAGGAATAATGTCAAGGAGCCCAGATTCTTGCATCTTCCTATACATAGAAAAGCACTAAAATTAGTAACTTGAGATGTCTGTTTTTTGTGATTAGCAATAAACTTGGATATTCGACTACATTTTTTTTCCCAGCAAAAACTACTATATATCCTGGCTCTGAAACCACAGAAATGCATCTGGGTTGCGGGGGTGGGCTCGGAGGAGCTCTGGCTCTTTTTGTCTCAGCATAGAAAGAATTCAGCAAGAGGCAAAGTGATAGATAAGAAGTGATTTATTAGAATAGGACACTTGTGAGGCTTACAAACAAGCAGGAAGGCAAGCAAGCGTCAGTGGGTTACATTTTTATAATCAAAGGAGAAGCGGGGGTGGGGGGGAGACCATCTTCCTCCTTGGAGTCTTCCATCAACTCCTCCTACCTGTTGGGTGGGGGAGTTTTGGGCACTATGTGGCCCATCCAGGACTGTCATGGTGCTATGGAAAAATTATTTCAGGTCTCAGTATAATGACGGTCTTTCACTTTGAAGTGTCACCTTTCCCAAATTACTGCTTTTTATGTGTGAAGAGAGCATGTCCTAGGGGGTCACTAACTTGTTGACATTCACTGGGCGGGATGTAGGCCTTATTTTTCCACTGTTGTTTTATCGTCTTCAGGTATGACTCATGCCTCCATTGCATGGTTTTGTTGCTAAGCAAGCCTGTCTGGCTTTGCTGCTAAGCAATTTGCTCTGTTTCACAAGTCAAGCAAGCCCACAAAGTTTCAAGATTTTCCCATTGTTTTCTTGAGTGATCGTTAACTTACTGTGGTTTCCCAAAGCCCCCTAAAGTTCCCTCTCTATCTACAGTCCCCTAGTGGGACTTCTAAACTAATTTTTTTTTTTTTTTTTTTTTGGCTGCACCATGCAGCGTGCGGGATCTTAGTTCCCCAACCAGGGATTGAACCTGGGCCCTCAGCAGTGAAAGCACAGAGTCCTAACCACTGGACCGCCAGGGAATTCCCTAAACTAACTATTTGATTATCTTACTCTATCCGTATCAGCTCCTCCTTTACTTCTTTGGAGCAGTACACTGTCTGAGAGGGTATAACATCAGGCTATAGTCCTCAGTGAGGCCACCAAATAAAACATAATTCTCATATTTTAGGTTGTGCATCTTTTTTTCAGTTGCCATGGTGAAACATAGAACAGAACTGCTTCTCAGAAAGTAAGTCCATATTATGCCAGAGAGCTGCTTAAGAATGATAAAAGAAAGGTGCTAATGATCTCCTGAATTTAAAAAAGTGAGTTTTTTTATTAGCAGAATAAAAAGAATTGGTCCTAATTAACTTTGGACAAATAAATCAGAGTATTGATTTCACTACAGTAATAAATATTGATTTTTTTAAATAAATTTATTTTATTTTATTTATTTTTGGCTGTGTTGGGTCTTTGTTGCTGCGTGTGGGTTTTTCTCTTGTTGCGGAGAGCAGGGGCTACTCTTCGTTGCGGTGTGCGGGCCTCTCATTGCGGTGGCTTCTATTGTTGCGGAGCACGAGCTCTAGGTGCGCGGGCTTCAGTAGTTGTGGCTCTAGGGCTCTAGAGCACAGGCTCAGTAGTTGTGGCGCACGGGCTTAGTTGCTCCGCAGCATGTGGGATTTTCCCAGACCAGGGCTTGAACCCGTGTCCCCTGCATTGGCAGGCGGATTCTTAACCACTGCGCCACCAGGGAAGCCCCAATATTGATCATTTTTGTTCATAAACTGAACTGCAAGAAAAGTGTGTCTCCTGAAAGTAGAGGAAGTTTAAAACTATGCCTTTACTGTGGAATGTAATAGCAATTAGCACATGGGAACAGGCATGGACGATGGAGGTGCAAATGTAGAGAAATGGAATGATAGATACAATAAGAGGGCACCATTTCATTGAACTGTTAGCTACCATAAATCCCATGACCTGATTTCACTCCAATGATAAATGGTTTACTTTTAAATAACTTATGCCCTATACTATGCTTGCATTCATTTTAAAATTGAGTATGAGCTGAATACAAAATAAAATATAAACTTTTAAATCAAGGTATATAGATGTCAAATCAGTGCTTGAAAACTAATAAAATATAGTATTAAACAACAACAACCAAAAAGAAAATCCAGAGAGGACTTTCTCTTGAGTTCCCTTATCCCCGTGCCAAGTTTTTACTGGCAATTGATACCACTTCAAAAGCTCAAAGTGTATCTAATGCATTAGAACACATGGACAAAGGCTGCCTGCAAATCTAGCTTACCTCTGCCAGTCCCATCAACACCTGGAACACAGCTCTTCCCTAGAGCTCTCTGAAGAGGGTGGCTCTTTGCTGGGAATAGACAGGGACTGAACCAGAGGAGAAGAGTACAGAGCAGAGCCATGAATATTATCTTGGATCTCCTCCTGCTTCTGATCATCATCATCTACTCCTACTTAGAATCCTTGGTGAAGGTTTTCATTCCCCAGAGGAGAAAATCTGTGGCTGGGGAGATTGTTCTCATTACAGGAGCTGGGCATGGAATAGGAAGGCAAACTGCCTATGAATTTGCAAAACGGAAGAGCAGACTGGTTCTGTGGGATATTAATAAGGTACTGGATACATTTACCCACCTTTTAAAGTTGCAAGTGAGACAGGTGTTTAAAAACTTATTTGATGTAACGTTTGCTTATATTTGTATTTTTCTTTCTCAAAGTTTGGTAACTAAATTCCCTGGAGCCTTACTCTACATATGCATCAGGATGGGGTTTTTGTTGTTGTTTTTGTTGTTTAAAGTACTAGTGCCATATTACCCATCACATCTAGTTGCAGAGAGAGAGTTGGAAGAGGATTATGGTCATGGCACCCAATAGCTTTTTTTTTTAAGATTTATTTTTTATTTATATATTTATTTTTGGCTGTGCCGGGTCTTAGTTGTGGCGCGGGATCTTCATTGAAGCATGTGGGACCTTTCATTGCTGCGTGAGGGCTTCTCTCTACTTGTGGCATGCAGGTTTTCTCTCTCTAGTTGTGGTGCACAGGCTCCAGCGCTCATGGGCTCTATAGTTGTAGCGTGCTGGTTCCAGGGCACGTGGACTCTGTAGTTTGCACGCAGGTTCTCTAGTAAAGGCGCACGAGCTCAGTAGTTGTAGCGCAAGAGCTCAGTTGCCCCTCGGCATGTGGGATCCTAGTTCCCTGACCAGGGATCGAACCTGCGTCCCCTGCATTGGAAGGCAGATTCTTTACCACTGGACCACCAGGGAAGTCCCCATCAGGATGGTTTGATGAAGGGAACATAACTGAGACCTTAGCAGTGATTTTTATGCCATGATATGCAGGTTTGATAACATAGACTCAGGAGCCAGGGTACTTCCAAACTGTTTAAATTGAGCAGACAATTTCTCTCAGCCTCAGTTTCCTTATCTGAAATGGGAATAATATTGGATTGGCCAAAAAGTTCGTTCGGGATTTTCTGTATGATGTTCTGTAACAGAAAGAACATCTTACAGAAAAACTCGAACGAACTTTTTGGCCAACCCAATACCTCACAGGATAGGCAAGAACAGGGGTTAGCAAACTACAGCCAATGGACCAAACCTGGCCCCAGAGCAGACTGTTGAGCTAGGAATGTATTTTTTAAAGGTCTGGCAAGGCAAAAACCAAATAAAAAACAAAGAAGAATATGTGACAGAATTTCTTCGTGCCTTCTCTCACATGCACACAATCCTAAAATTTTTACAATCTGCTAGGTGCTTTACTGCCTATTACATAGTTGGTGCTCAACAAACATATGTTAAATATATTGTTGAGTATTCTTCTCCATACTCAAACATCTCCTTTCATGACACCACAAAGAGCAACATCTTTCAAGCATGTCCTTTTTTTTTTTTTTTGTGGTACGCGGGCCTCTCACTGTTGTGGAGCACAGGCTCCGGACGCGCAGGCCCAGCGGCCATGGCTCACGGGCCCAGCCGCTCCACGGCATGTGGGATCTTCCCGGACCAGGGCACGAACCCGTGTCCCCTGCATCGGCAGGCGGATTCTCAACCACTGCGCCACCAGGGAAGCCCAAGCGTGTTCTTTAAGCTATGGGAGTGTAGCAAAACAAGTGAAAACACATGAGACTAACATGAGCCTTCCCTGGCAGAAAAGCCAGGTATAATCTCTGTGAGTTAGGCAAGCGGTGCCTTTCAGGAAATTTGCTTACAAACAAGTGGGACGTTTTGGACGTGAATTTTAATCTTAAAAAAAATTTCTTCTCCAATGCTTTCTCCCTCACTCTTGTCCCCTCACTGACCTACATCTTTTGGAATTTGTTTTTTCCAAGTACAGCATGGCGTTGAGGAAACTGCAGCTGAATGCAGAAAACTAGGGGCCATTACACATGTGTTTGTGGTAGACTGCAGTAACAGAGAAGAGATTTATGACTCTGTAAACCAGGTGAGACTTCAGAATACAAATTTCTTCCCATAATTTTGTGTCCCCTTACATGGAATATGAAAAGGTTCTTTATGACTACCTAATTTAAATTAGATTTGTTTTTTTTTTTTAGCCTCTGCTGAGGTAGTTGTGTGAACAAGGAAGGACATAGACCTTTTCCTTCCATATAATCCACTCAACTCTGCCTATTATTATTGTTTCATATTATTAATCGATTTCATTCTGGTCAGAAGTTTGAGCAGCTGCACAGAGTGACAGAGAAAAGTTTTATCACCAGGGAAAAGGATAACTTTCTACTTTCATTTTAGTCCTATTACTTTTACAGTAATTCCTTTATTTTTTCCTTTAAATATTTCCTCTTTGAGATTTTATTTATGTTGGTGCCAATCTAATTTTCTATAGAAAATATAATGTTAATAATTATTATAACAATTTTTAAGGGTAAATATCAAATACAATGGACCAAGCACTCTGAAAATGGTTGTACCCTTTGATTTAATCCCTCTTAACCTCATTTGACAGGTGAGCAAACAGATTCAGAGGGTTTAAGCCAGACCAAGGTCATGTAGCTAGTAGGTGGCAGAGCCAGGATTACTCAATTAGTACTTTAAAAATATTTGGTAAGAACTGATATGTCAGACCAAGGTCATGTAGCTAGTAGGTAGTGAAAACAGGATTACTCAATTAGCACTTTTAAAATATTTGGTTAGAACAGATATATCAATCAACACAAATATTAATTTCATTTTACTGGTAAGTTTCAAAAAATATCTATGATGTACTGGGTACTGAAATTTAGATGTTAAAAAAACAGTTTACCCAGCTTTATGACAGTGTCTCCTTGGCAACCACTCTTTGGACTAAAGCTCTTTCCTACCTGAACTCTGAGAGATCTCATCAAACAGAATAAAGAATCTAATCCCTGGATGATATCAGCCCCAAAACTTTGAGTTTCCATAGTACACCCAATGAATGTGTTCTTTCTATTTCAACAGGTAAAGAAAGAGGTGGGTGATGTAACTATCGTGGTGAATAATGCTGGGGCAGTATATCCAGCTGACCTTCTTAGTACAAAGGATGAAGAAATTACCAAAACTTTTGAGGTCAACATCCTAGGACATTTTTGGGTGAGCGTGAGTCAGAAATATTCCTAGTTTGTGTATGTCTGACAATTCCTCTTAAGGTACATGAAGTTCATAATTGAGTTCACATCTTCTGGATGGGAAACTCCATATCTTTGCCTTAAAACAACAATCATCCAATATTCGTGTCTCTGACAGAAGGGCACAGATTTCAAGGGGACATGACTCACCAGAATGTAGGCTAGTTAGTCTGCCTTATCCACCAGTACCTAACACAAAGCCTGGCATGTACTGGGCGCTCAAAAAATATTCATGGAGCTTTCCTAAGGATTGTCAGTGCTTTAGAGAAAATACATACAGTATACATTCACTTGTGACCTCATGTCATGGAATTTTAGAACAGAAAGGACAAAGAACTCACTACTTGGGTTATATAGGGGTTGGGGGTTCTTCTGGCTGGAACTCTGAGCAAAGCTCTAGGTCAGGCTGGAGCTTAGAGATAAGGCTCTACATACCTCTTATAATTGTTTGGTTTTGTGAGAGACTGAAATATGTCTTTGTAGAGAGCATTTATATGAATTAATCTTCCAGTGCCTCAATATTAGTGTGGAACATAGGACAGATCTGGATTCTGGAAGAGAGAAGAAAAAAAGAGATGTGTTCCCCCATTTTCCCAAGCCCCTCACACATGCTAATGAGAATTAATTATTATGCCCACCAAACTACTTAGAGACCCCATGTATTCATTGTCTACAGCTGCATAACAATTATATCAAAACTTAGTGGATTAAAGCCAGAATAACTGTTCATATTCCTCTCATGGTTTCTATGGGTCAGAAATTTGGGGGTGGCTTGGTTTGGCAGTTCTGGCTCTATGAATTTGCACAGGGTCCATAGGGTGGGTTTATAAAATTCTCATAAAATAGTATTGATATTTCTCACCAAACAGTAAAGCTTTTTGGAGGTAAAGAAAGACTTTTTGTTTCCTGTAACATCAACATATAATGCACAGTATTACAAATAGGGAGATACTAAATCTAATCATGATGCATAATGACTGTGGGTCAGTACAGGACTCAGCTTTTTCTGCTCAACTTGATATAGGTACGCAAGATTTTAACTCTTCTCATTAGAAAGATAAACCCCCAAACAAACAAACAAAAAAATCACATGATACCAGATTACCATACGGAATTTTCTCAGCTCTGAAAACTCTGAATTGTTCCCTTAATATTGTTTAGATGATGGATCCATAAGAGATTTTTGATTCCCTCTGAAGGGAAGAAGAGGGATATTAAGATGAGTTCTTGGCATGTGGTATGCAGTGTACAGCACTCAATGCCAGCTCAAACCAATCATTTTAATCTTTTTTCATTTCTGTCATCGGTGGAGAAGTAATCCTGGAATCTTGGCACGTATTTCATTTCATCGAAAAAGTTGTCTCAAATGACATTTTGTCTTAAAAATAAAACTACCTAATTTGGAAACTTAACACCTGTGTCATTGTTTCTTTTGGTTCTGCAATGATCCTGAAGATCACAAAGGCACTTCTTCCAGCGATGATGCAGAGAAACCATGGCCACATTGTCACAGTGGCTTCAATATGCGGCCACGGAGTGATTCCTTATATTATTCCATATTGGTAAGTATTACTTTCTAGCAGTGCTATATATTTTTACACGTTTAAGGTTTTATTAGACTTCAGATTCCAGTCCTCATAACAGGTAATTTGTTTTATTTTTCTTTATTTTATTTATTTCTTTTTGGAGAGCTAGAATTGTGTTTTCTTCATTTTTGAATCTTCTTAGAACAAAAAGTCAAATGCCTTGCAAAAAATAAAAACTAAAAAAATCTCATAGCAGATAATTTGGATTTACAGAATGTATACAGTAGTTTAGAATAAACTCTTAAAAATGACTTCTCCTAAAACAAGGAAACTGGTTTTAAATGAAAAATCATTTAAAATATTTTTAGATTTCTGAAAACTCCTCCACAGAGCAATGAAAGAAAACAGTAATGCCAAGCATGTTTCCATTGTATCCTGGAATGAGTAGATGCTCATAAAGGAAATAAGGAACTAAAAAACAAAAACAAAAACAAAAAAAAGAAAGAAAGAAAAGGAACTCACAGACTAAGAAGCAAAATATAAGGAAGTCCAAATGAACACAAATCTATGCCATGGCCTGCATGCCCAAGACAAGCTAAACAGAGTGGCTTCTGGATCAAAACATTTTCCAGTGTGCTTGTGCCATGAAAGATTGCATGTGTGTGTCTGTGTGTCTGTGTGTCTGTGTGTGTGTGTGTGTGTGTGTGTGAGAGAGAGAGAGAGAGAGAGAGAGAGAGGGATTGAGAGAAAGCCTTTACTGTATTAAAAGATGCAGATAGCATATTCTATGCTCTACCAAAGAGACGAAGGTGGGAACTCCCTAAAGACACACTATTTGCAAAATATCTTTTCTTCATACACTCCTTCAAAGGCATCTCATTTCCTTATTCTGGTCTTATATCAACCTCATAGAAAAATTTAATTTGTTAACATTTTGGCCAATTCTTTTTGTAATAGCCAATACATGTGTATCAGTGTGTGGGGATGCGGGTGGGTAGTTAGCTGGTTTATTACTTACCTACACATCCATGTTCAAGGTTGAATTTGGTCACGGACCAAATTATTTCTGACACCAAATGTAGTCACAGATGTAGTTAATTTTCACTGTAGGTTAAGGTGTCCTTGTGCATACATATGGTTGTTTCAAGCTGTCTCTACCATCTTAAAACACAAATCAGAATTTCACAGATTAAACATTTAGTATTGTTTTAATGTTTAGAAATGTGGAAACCCAATGTAATAATTGTTTTCCGTTTTTCTTTTCCTTTAAGAGAGCAGCCAGCCTTTAACTTTATGGTTCTTGTCATCATCTGGGTCAAAAATACAATTAACATTACATAGCTCCTTATAGATAATAAAGTTATTATGCATATGCTATTTGATTTAATCCTCAAGATGGCTCTATATTTTATTACCAGCATCTTTTTATAAATGAATTTTATTTTAGTTTTTTGTTTTTTGGCTGCACTGTGCCGCGTGTGGGATCTTAGTTCCCCAACTCAGGATCGAACCTGCACCCCCTGCATTGGAAGCACAGAATCTTAACCACGGGACCACCAGGGAAGTCCCTGTTACCAGCATTTTAAATATCAGAAAATCAAAGGAAGAAGACAAAGTAATATGTTGAAGTTTGCACACACTAACACACCCACACCACCTGAAGTCTTTTTACTCCAGATCTTCACAATGAAATTAAGAAGCCAAAATGAACTCCACATTTCAAACGAGAAACTATCAAGAAAGGAGAAATGTGTAGAGTCCCACAGAAGTTTGCTAATACAGATATTAGTTACATAGTTTTTCTAAACATGATTTTCCTGATTCATATTTTTTAAAATAAAAACAGCAGTAAAAACTGATTAGAAAGCAGTTTAAAGATTGAATGGAAAAACCTTATAGGTAGAATGAGCAGTAAGCAAGTCAATCAAAGTTATTAGAATTTGTTCTATTGTTATCACTGCTAATAAAAAAAATCGGTACATTTAGAATTCAGTGAAATCAGATAAGAAAATGTAAATGAAAATAAATGACCAAATGGAAGATTTGGGGGTTTGGCTTTATTCTCAAAATCAACATTTTCCTCTCACAGGAAGCTGAGGAATGTTTCACTTTCCCTTAGCTAACAGGGGTGGATAATTCTCTTACAGTTCCAGCAAATTTGCTGCTGTTGGCTTCCACCGAGCTCTGACATCAGAATTTGAAGCCTTGGGAAAAACTGGTATCAAAACCTCGTGTCTCTGCCCAGTTTTTGTGAATACCGGGTTCACCAAAAACCCAAGCACAAGGTAAGGTCAAAATCAAGTTAAGATGGAAATATGGCATGAGAAATTGGTATGAAATCTACATGAGAAATTTTTAGGTGGGTCAACTGAGAAAATAGAAAACGAAAAAGGAAAAACATTTTTTCTTGTTAATGTTATTGTATTGCCTTTACGTTTTCACTTTGCAATTAGATGAACAAAGCGTAAAAATGCATTAGGGACTAGTAGGAGTGATCAGCTGCCAATGAATCAGGCATTGGGTGTTTATTCGTGTCCAGGTAAAAGACTCAACACACACGCAGGTGTCAAGAGGGAGTGAGAATGGGGGTGGGTAGGATGGAGAGGTGTGCTTCGGGGGTGATGGCAAGAGTGTCCTCTCCTGGAAACCACACCCCCAAAGCAAATATTACCTCACTTCCCCCCTCCCACTCGCGGTTTATCCTCCTCAATAGAGTATGGAAAGGCACAGGTATATGCCCCGTTTCCATATTCAACTGCACTGGCCACAGTGCTAGCACAAAGTACTCCAACATTTTCCAAATTTGGCTGATCCTAAACAGCATCACTGTGCTTACATAAAAAATAAATGTTCTTAGGCTCTTTCTTAGAGATTCTGATTCAGTAGAGTGAAACGAGCTCCAAGAATGTTTTGCTTTGTTTTGCTTTGTTTACAAGGAAACCAGGTAACTCTGGAGGCAGGTTTGGAAAACATTGACCTAGTAAATATAACCACATGCATTTGATCATGGCTACCACCCTGTCCTCCTTTAAAATGCAAATGTTCCTAGAAGCGGCAATAAGCTGAGTCTTTAACCCCTCAGTCAAGGTGAATTTCTTTTTTTTTTTTTTAACTGAGACCTTTTCTTTTTTTTAAAGTTAATTTATTTATTTTTGGCTGCATTGGGTCTTCTATTGCTGCGCGCGGGCTTTCTCTAGTTGCGGCGAGCGGGGGCTACTCTTGTTTGTGGTGCGCGGGCTTCTCATTGCAGTGGCTTCTCGTTGCGGAGCACGGGTTCTAGGCACACGGGCTTCCGTAGTTGTGGCACGACGGCTCGGTAGTTGTGGCGTACGGGCTGTTAAACACAGGCTCAGTAGTTGTGGCGTGTGGGCTTAGCTGCTCCACAGCATGTGGGATCTTCGCGGACCAGGGCTCGAACCCGTGTCCCCTGCATTGGCAGGCAGATTCTTAACCACTGCACCACCAGGGAAGTCCAAGGTGAATTTCTTGACCAAGTACTTTGTATCTGGTAAAGGAGGATTTGAGACGATAAGAGAGGAGAAATTGGCCCTGAAAGGAGAGGAAAAAAGCAGAAAGGTGAGGATAAGGACCCTAAAATTAATACACCTGCTTCACAATTTTCCTCGATTCTAATAAACATTCTGCTACAGGTTAACAAAATATACTGAGCTTGATAATCTGAAGCCAATTTATTATTGGAAAGGAATTAGTCCTAAATATAATTCAGAGGAGCTAACAAATTCCCTTTAAAGCTCAGCCTCATTTGAAGATACTGACTCTGAAACTCTGAATTAGCTGCGTCATCTCCAGAGCTGTAGCCACTCCCTGGCAGTTGAGTCCTTAACTGTGTTAGAACACAAGTACTTAACAAGTACGCGGTACTGTACGTAAGTAAATACAATGATATAATTGGGACTCTGGGCTCAGTTTTCTTAAATAGGAAATTGGGCCCAATACAAATCCTCTTGGTAAGCATTCAGGCTTAGTGTGAGCCCAGAGTACCAGGTCTTCCAGAGGGGAAGGCAAAATAGATGACAAGAATAAGGCTAATATGACCTCGGGTATGTGGGTTCCTGGGGGTGACCCTGGGGACTGACCCAGGCAATGCTGAAAATTTGGAATTGGTCTCACCCAGACTACCTGATTCTGAACTTCCTTGGCAAAGGCTAACATGTTCATATACTAATGTAGAGAGAGAGAGAGAGAGAGAGGCCGAGAGAGAGAGAGAGAGAGAGAGAGAGAGAGAGAGAGAGAGAGAGAGAGAGAGAGAGAGAGATGGCTTGGCTCAGAGACAGGGTTGATAGACCCAGGTAGGGGAAATCAGGGAGGGAAGAGGTAGTACCCAATAATTTAGAAAACTATTGATTTGTATTACTCTCTGCTGGCTTGCCACTCAAAGTCATGGAAACCTCAATCACATAATAATCTGAAGTAAATCACATGATATCTCAGGGAGGGAAGTTATAACAGTCACTATTTACTTAACTCCTCCGCAAAACCTTTATTCACTAAGCCATTCAGCCTATGGCTAGACAACTTAACTTTGGTGCAATACTTTCAATCCATTTACATTTTAATTTCCTGTCATCATCTTGCATTAATGGGCATTCTATACTGGCCTGTGGTTATGAATACTTCTCGAGAACCCATGTATACAGTCTTCAGTATAAGCAAGGTCACACCTCTAGTTGTAATGTAATACTCCCTATGCATGTCTTGAACTCTCATTAAACTTCAGCATAGGCAAGTCAGCAGTGAATCTCAAGTACTAAATGCCCTCAAAACAATCCAGCTTTGTGGGATACCTCCACAAGAAAGCAAGTGTACTTAGGTATAGATTTCTCTTCTCATAAGAAGAAAGCAAGTGTACTTAGCTATAGATTTCTCTTCTCATATCTAACAAGCCCTGAAGAAAGATGCCAGATGTTTCCTTTCTGTCCTTTGATCAGTCCTACCCACTTCTCTTCTATTATCTAATTCCTCACCACCATTTTGATGTTTTGACTGAGTGAGCCATGAAACACACCTACTGGATGTGAAAGTAGTAGATTGTGATAACAAAACATCAACGTGGCATGGGGGAGGGAAGGCAGGTGGCATTTGTGCAGTGAATCCTGGAAGCTTTTATTTTTTTATTATTTTTTTAAAATAAATTAATTTATTCTTTAATTTTGGCTCCGTTGGGTCTTCATTGCTGCATGCAGGCTTTCTCTAGTTGCGACGAACGGGGACTACTCTTCATTGTGGTACATGGCCTTCTCATTGTGGTGGCTTCTCTTGTGGCAGAGCACGGGCTCTAGGCTTGTGGGCCTCAGTAGTTGTGGTGCGTGGGCTCAGTACTTGTGGCTCATGGGCTCTAGAGCACAGGCTCAGTAGTTGTGGTGCATGGGCTTAGTTACCCCATGGCATGTGGGATCTTCCTGGACCAGAGCTCTAACCCGTGTCCCCTGCATTGGCAGGCGGATTCTTAACCACTGCGCCACCAGGGAAGCCCCTGGAAGCTTTTAAATCCTAATTAGCGAAAAGATAAGTCAATTTTCCCGCTTTTGTTAATTATAAAAAACAACAAAAGGGACCAAACTTTTCTTTTTTAATCACAGACTATGCCCTGTATTGGAGACAGATGAAGTTGCAAGAAGCTTGATAGATGGAATACTAACCAATAAGAAAATGATTTTTGTTCCATCATATCTCAATATCTTCCTAACACTAGAGAGGTAAGTACAGCACAAAACACCTAAAATACTACAACACTGATAGAGCTATCATTATGGAGTTTTTCAGTTGTGAAAGTTGCCATGGAAATTCTCCATGCCTGGGGAGAAGAGTTAAGTTTCCTCTACTATTACCTTACTCAATCTATAAAAAGAGAATGATTCATTTTCTCTACTTCATCTATCACCTCTGCCCGGTCTTTGCCAGAGACTATTCTAACTGAAGGAAAGACAGTTTAAAGAGAGAATGCAATATGGCGAACTAGCTAAAAATAAAGGGTCTATAAAGAAGCCTGCTGGGGTTTTGATTAAGACTGCATTGAATCTATAGATCAATTGGGGGAGAGCAGACATATATTAACAATATTGAGTCTTCAAATCCAAGAGCACAAAGAACACAAGGTATCTTTTTATTTTTTCATCTTTTTCAATATGTCTACACAGTATTTTGTAGTTTTCAGTGTACAGATCTTACACACCATTTGTCAGGTTTATCCCAAAGTGTTTCATGGTTTTTATGCTATTGCAAATGGCATTTTAAAAAATTTTCTATTTCCCATTGTTTGTTGCTAGCATATATTTGATTTTTGCACTTTGATCTGTATTTAGCAACCTTGCTAAACTCACTTATAGTAGCTTTTTTGTAGATTCTAACAGACATTTTTACACAGATGATCATATTTCCTGCAAATAAAGACACCTTTACTTCTTTTTTTTACAGTCTATATGTTTTTTATGTCTTGCCTTATCACACTGGCTAGAACCTCCTATGCAATGTCAGAGAGGATTGGTGAAAACACACATCCAAGTTTTGTTTCTGATCTTCAGAGGAAAGTAGTCAGTCTTTCACAATTAAGAATGATTTCAGCTATAGGGCTTCCCCGGTGGCGCAGTGGTTGAGAGTCCGCCTGCCGATGCAGCGGACACAGGTTCGTGCCCCGGTCCGGGAAGATCCCACATGCCGCGGAGCAGCTGGGCATGTGAGCCATACCGCTGAGCCTGCGCGTCCGGAGCCTGTGCTCCGCAACGGGAGAGGCCACAGCAGTGAGAGGCGCGAGTACTGCAAAAAAAAAAAAAAAAAAAGAATGATATCAGCTATAGATTTTTTTCGTTTTCTCTTTATCAGGTTGAAGAAGTTCCCTTCTATTACTACTTTGATGAGGGTATTCATCAAGAGTAGATACAGATTTTGTCAAATGCTTTTACTGAATATGTTAAGATATTATGGTCTTTCTATTTTAGTTTGTTCATATGGTGCATTACACTGACTTGTTTTAAAGATTAAACCAACCCTGCATTGTAATGTCTTTGTCTGATTTTTGTGTCAGGATAACACTTACCTCATAAACTGAGTTGGAAAGTATTCCCTCCTCTTCTCTTTTCTGGAATAACTTGTGTTGAATGGGTATTATTTCCTTCTTAAACATTTTGTAGAATTCAACAGTGAAGCCATCTGAGCCTGTTGTTTAGCCTCTTAGCTAAACAATAAGCTCCTCAAAGGGAGTACCTGTTTTTAAAGTACTTTAGTCTACCTTATTATAGAGGGCATAATATCAATAGATATTCAGTAAAAACTCAAGGAGAGGTGGAGAGGCAGATGGAATGGATTCTGGTGGTGTTGCTCTGTGAACTCTTAGCATCAGGATTCATTGACAGTTACAGCAATAAGCCTAGATCTTCAGTTTTAGGTCTTTACTCACATAAGATTTCATATAATAGTTTACTAATATGAGGTGAGAAGAGTGGTATATATCAGTGCTTTCTTTATATTTGCATAATATTTGAACTGTGAGTATTAAAGGATACACACAAAAAAAGAGAGAGGTAGATGTGAAGAAAGAGCAGAAGAAAACTAAATGCAAACCAGATAACTCTCAGGGTATTTTTAACTGACAACAAAAAAGAACTCTGGTGTCAAAGATTTTAAATTGAAATTTTTTCATCTTTTTTTCATACAGATTTCTTCCTGAACGTGCCTTGGCAGCCATAAATCATGTACAGGATATTCAATTTGAAGCAGTGGTTGGCCACAAAACCAAAATGAAATGAATAAATGTGCTCCAGGCTGAGATGTATGCACCTTAATGATGTGGAACTAAGTTTAGAGTCAATGCTTCAAAGCTCTATTTCACATTTTTCAATGCCACTAATATTAAAAACATTGGTTTGACAGTAACAGTGGTCAAATGAACAAGACTAATCACCTGTCTTTCTATTTCTTGAGATTATTTCTATAGTTTTAATAGATCCATTTTTTATTCCATGCCTCTTAAAAACTTCTATGCTTACATAAACATACTTAAAAGGGTCATTTTTCTTTAAGAGATTTCATTTCTTTTCTTTCCGTTTAAATGTGGACAAAGCTACCTCCCTGACCATAAATACAAAAAGAACTTATTTACACAGGGAAGTTTTAAGACTGTTCTTAAAGTAGTTTTCCAAACTGTAGCCAGGCCACAGAATGTCAGCAAGTACACAGGGTGAGTGAGCAGTTAGAGATCAAGTTTAAGCCGGCAGCTGTGCTCCAAAAGGCAGAAAGATTACTCCTATGAAACTATGAAACTCAATGTTTGGGAGCTTTCTCTAGCTTCTCCATTTTTCATCAGCCCCAAACAGAGCTTTCTCACCTGATTTTGTCCCTTATATAGCTTTTTTATCTACCAAGAGTGGACCCTCCACACTTTCTGCCCTTTTCATAATCTCTTAAAATACTATGACATTTCAAAAGGTGACTTTCTCTTGAATCTCAGAGTATCTAAAATTTTAACCCCATGGTAACCTCTTCTTTGTAGTTTATGCTTTCACATATCATTGGTACCAGAAATGTTTAGACAGTTTTGAGCTTCAAAAATGAAAGCTAACACAGGGAAAGGAACTAGGTTGGCTGCCTAATAGTGCAGCACGGATCTGAGAGATGAAGGGGGAAAGAGAGTGGTCTTTTTTTATTTCTTAATAGAAAAATCTGATTCCAACTACATCAAGAATAATCTTGTTTTCTGTGTTTTTCCACACATGTTATAGGCTGCTTTTACATCGACTATCCTCCTATTTTATCCTCATTAAAAACAAATGATTAAAAACAAATCATTAATAAAAACAATTTCTTAAAAACAAATGATAAATGTGTTGTTGTGCTTTTAAAAAATGACCTCTTGGGCTTCCCTGGTGGCGCAGTGGTTGAGAGTCCGCCTGCCGATTCAGGGGACACGGGTTCGTACCCCAGTCCGGGAAGATCCCACATGCCGCGGAGCGGCTGGGCCCGTGAGCCATGGCTGCTGAGCCTGCGCGTCCGGAGCGTGTGCTCCACAGCGGGAGAGGCCACAACAGTGAGAGGCCTGCATACCGCAAAAAAAAAAAAAAAAAAAAAGACCTCTTGTAGTTATAAAATTAAGAGTTTTGATTTCTAATCTCTGAGTCTCTGTGAGCCTCCTTCAGGAAGCAAGGATCTGGGTGGTAGCAGAGATCTTGCAGATGTTGAGGAGACAAGGGGTTCTCCCAACTCCGGCTTCTTTGACAGGAGTGTTGGTGTATGTGCTGAAACTTACTGAGACCTTTGTATGTGAGGCACTGAGCAGAGTACTATTGTTTTAAGATTTTTTTTCCTTGTTACTTTGGCAATAATTTTTGTTCATGATAGTCTTTAAATTGTTTGCCTTAAAACTATGAACTTTATGAGAGGAAACCTTAAAATGTATTATTTTAAAAGTATGATTACAAAACTTCAAAAGAAGAATATGTATAGTAAAAAATATAAACCCGCCCTGCACAATCCCAGTCCCTAAATGTACTATTAATGTACAATCTTCCTATCTTTTTCTAATGCATGCACAAGCACATATATGAGAAATACATTACATTCTTTTACTGCATGTGTTACACAAATTGTTTCAAGACACGCATTATATTCTGTAACTTGCTTTTTTAACTGACCAACACATGCCCGAAGCCTTTTCTTTCAGTATATAGAGTTTAACCTCATCCTTTTTCATGGGCACACAGTACTAAATGGTACTATATTTAACCATTCCTTTGTAATATAACATTTAGGATGTTTCCAATTTTTCTCAATTTATTTACTCTTTATTTACTTAACAAATACTTATTGAGTGTCAGCCATAGTTCTAGACCCCGGGAAACATGAGTGAATAAAGCAAACTTCTTGCCTCATGGAGCTCACATTCTAGTAGGTAGGACAAACAACAGACTGCAGATATCAAGAGAGAGAGTTTCTAAAATAGTAGAGTTGGGACTTCCTGGTGGTGCAGTGGTTAAGACTCCGAGCTCCCAATGCAGGGGACCTGGGTTCAATCCTGGGTCAGGGAATTAGATCTCACGTGCTGCAACTAAGACCCAGCCCAGCCAAATAAATAAATTAATAAATAATAAAATAGTAGAGTCAAGGAAGAACTCTCTGAGAACTAACATTTTTGGGTAGAAATATGTGTGAAGTGAAAGCATGGCCTGTGCAAATATCTAGGGAAAGGAAAGTGCAAATTCTGACGAAGGAACAAACTTCTCTGAAGAACTGTATGAGGGCCACTGAGGCCAGAGTGGACGAGCAAGTGGGCAGTGTTGTAGGTGATGTGCCAAAAGAGATACCAGACTGTTGGAGACCACACAGGCCACAGTAAGAAGTTTTGATTTTTCTGAGTGTGAGAGAAAGGATCTGAGGATTTGAGTTAGGAACTGACCCATATAAATGAAATCCCAACGTTATATGCAAAGAAAAAACTTTCCCTTTTTAATCCAATTTTTGGCTTTAAGCCTTTGTGAGTGAAACTCAGAGAAATACCTGGAAGCACAAATATCGATCTCTCTTTGCCCATTTTTCCTGTATACTTTGACTATTGACTTCTTCCTTGTCAGTTCCAGGTGTGTTTCCAAATGTTTTACTATGACAATCTCCATCTCAGAAATCTCCCCAAGGGTACTCACTAACACCAAAATCCAAGTTCCGGGGCTAACTCTAGGGTGTGCAGGGCCCTGGGCAAATGTTTCCTGTGGGTTCCTGTCTATATAAATAAGTCGATTAAAAATGTATTACAGGGACTTCCCTGCCAGTCCAGTGGTTAAGACTCCACACTTCCACTGCAGGCGGCACAGGTTCGATCCCTGGATGGGGAACTAAGATCCTGCAAGCTGCGTGGTGTGGCCCCCCCACAAAAAAAGTATTATATAATTCATAGGTCCATTGAGGTATAGGGATATATTGATGAAGATTTAGAATAATAAAATTATTTATTTATTGTCCACTCGATGCAAGTAAAGATTCTTCTTGGTATCCAGGTGCTATTTCTTCTTGTTTGGTTCAAGAGTCATTTCTTTTTTTTCCTTTCTTATCAAATGAGCCATTTCTTGCCAGTTTCATATCTTTCAACACAAGAAACGGTAGTAATGCTATTATTTCTCATAACACCATGGTGCTTGCAATATGTTTGTATTAAAATAATATGAATCTTCTAGCCTCTACAACACTCTACTACCATCTGTATCATGTTAGTCACATCATTACTCTTGATTTTGCACCATCCATCATGCTAATTGTAAATACTAGCTTCCAATCACTCGAAGATTGTTATGGCACTTCTTTGATAATAACCACAAATTCAAGCCTGACCCAGAGTGTGCAGGAAACGTGAATAATTTGTTCTCTGGTCATGTTAAATTTATCATTTAGAATGTTATAGCATATCATGGAACAACACATATTCTATGTCTTGCCTTGAACTCTTTAGGACATAATTATTGCATTCCTAGAATGTGAACTTTTTCAACACTGACTGCACCTTGTCTCTCATACATCACCACCAGCAGGAAGGGGATTTTAGGCATAACAAAATAAATAGTCGAATTCATGCAAGGAATGTCTGTTTCTCATCTGGGAGAGCTTAACACTAACCAAGGAGAACAGAGCATCACCACATCCATCAGAAGGGTCCATTGTTGTGGTGAAGAACATCTAGAAAGCCCTCAGAAGTGATAGATGCAGCTACTCCCAAAGGACTCCTTGACCCATGGTGTAGAACCTACAAAGGGGATGGGGCAAGTGTCCTAAATGCCAGTGGCAAGGAGAGTAAGGACACCTGATGCCGCCCCTGGAGCCCTTGGGTGTTATACAGCAGAAATGGCAGCATGGTTAGCACATAGACAGTGAAAGTGGATGCCTGGGCCCACACATATGGCCTGAGCAGTGGACCTTAGATAGCCCAGAGCCCTAACTTAGACCTATATCCAAAATAAGTGTGAATCACCCCAAATCAGCATGTCAGCATCACTCCAACAGCCCAATTTCACATGATCCTGCAGAGGAGATACCTTGCCAACCAGCAGCAGCAGCAATCTGCTCACCAGGCATCTCTCCTAGAACTGGGGTCTGAAAACAGCCCCAGGATGACACCATACATACAAGAGCTGCAGGACATCTGGTCAATTCCATGTGCACAGAGAGACAGACAGCTCTCCAAAGGGAGAAACAGGGCCAGCACCAAAAGAGGACTTAGAACATTTCAAAGAAGTCACTTCAAAGAGGAAGACTCTCTGAGGCGCAGGGCTGGGACAAGGTGTCTGCGTGCCCAGGTCTAAGAGTAGCGGTGCCCAGCTCCTCCAGATTTGTGCACAGCTTAAAGGGACGCCGAAATAAATGTATGGCTGAAGAGAAATTTTTCAGTTAGTCTCAGATCTAAATCTTATATTGTGCATATGATAATGTTTTTAAGGATGAGATAACATCTAACATTCAAGTTCCCCGTTTATCGAGGGCATGATACTCAAAAGACTCATCACAGCATTGTTCTATTCCCTTGCATCACGGCCATCACATGAGATCATGTTGGAAATGCAAACTCTTGGGCCCCACCCCAGACTTACATAATCAGAGTCTGTACTTTTTTAAAGGACCCCTAGGTGATTGATATGTATGTTAAAGTTTGAGAAGCATTGCTTTTTATGACATTAACTTTGAATTTAGTGCAGCTCCATGTCAGAACTTGGCTGTCCTAAATATATGATAATTACAACAAATCCAACAGTTACCTCTGTGCTTATTTCTTCACAAATTATATGAGAAACCATAGGGAGGAAATTCCAACCCCTGTCCTAAGGGTCCTTTCACACTTTCTTTTTACTTTCTCTTGTATCTAAGATGATTAGATAGCATAACTTTTTCAATTTACTTCTTCAAATATGCTAGGTGTTTTGTTGAAAACCCCTTCTTTCTTTGATTGGATACGCTACATCTGATCAAATTTGCCTGTCAGCTGCTTGCAACAAGAATGGGACTGTAGGAAAGTTAAGTGACATGTATTTCATGGGAATTGTCTTAGTCTGTTCAGGCTGCTATAACAAAATACCATAAACTGGGTGGCTTATAAACAACAGAAATTTATATCTCACAGTTCTAGAGGCTGGGAAATCCAAGATCAAGATGCTGGCAAATTCAATGTCTGGTGAAGGTTTTTTTCCCTGTGTATTCACATGGCAGAAGGGGGTGAGAGATTCCTCTGGGGAATATTATTCCTCTTTCATAAGGGTACTAATCCCATTCACGAGGTTTCTGCCCTCATGACCTAATCATTTCCCAAAGGCCCCACCTCTAAATACCATCACAATGGGGATTAGCTTTCCACATACGAATTTTGGAGGAACACAGAGTTTCAGTCTACGGAAGGAATCTTTTATAGTAACAGTAATCACATTCTGACTTGCCTAGGATGCAATCACTTCCCATTCAAACTAGCTTTACAAACTCAGTGTGCAGTTAAAGAACGGTCATAACTTCACATCAAAATACTTATGAAAAACAAAATCGTTTACCTATGGGACTCTAATAATGAACCATTATTTCAACAGAGATTTTGTTACTTTTAAATATGAGGCTAACCTGTGTAAATTAAGATAACAATTTCAGGACAATAACTCAAAACCTAAATTGCCTATTCCAATATCTAATTCAAGTAGCTAGAATTTTTTCTTTTGGTTTCTCAATACCTTTTTCATTCCGATGGCTCTTTATTCATTAGTTCATACTTTGTTGAATTATTTTGGTGCATTTAGTCCTCACTTTCTCCTCCATTATATTCATTCTCTTTTCAGCCTCCCCTTTCCAAGCTCTTACCCACACTCTGATCTGGTCTGAAAACATACCCTATTTTTCAATCACCAAAATTATACTATCTATGTAGGAGGAAAAGAAGACCACTCAATGTTGAATTTAATTTGGAATGATATAACTTAAATACTTCAAACAGTATTGTAGTTCTAGCCTACCTGGTTATCTAATAATATTGCAAATTTGAGTGCTCCTTTTTATCTTAGTGAATTCAACATACAGAATATCCAAAATAAACAGACTGCACCAACTCACAGACTATTTTCAAACCAAACAGGTCTTTTTCTATAGTTCATGCAAGAAAAGATATTATTCAGCATGAATTTCATTTAAAAATGTTGATAGGAAACGGATGATACTAGGCTATAGAAAAATCAGAGATTACGATGTGATTCTTGCTTTAAAGATTACAACAGAGCAGGGCACCAAGTACATTATAAATAACTGCTCACCCAAAGAAAAGTGAAATTAGTGCCAGTGAAAATTACTAACAAAGTGCTTTAATCCGGCCTTAGGTGGTTATTTTCCCTTGGTGAAGATGTGTGTTAATAATTTCAAAGTTGAATTCAATTTTCTTTAAGTCCTTCAAAATTTTCCTTAATGAAGAAATGACTGGCTGCAAAGAGTTGTTTGAATTGAATATATAATCTAAAGCAGTGGTTCTCAACCCATTTAAGTCACAGCAGCCTTGGAAACCTTGGTGAAAGCTTTGGCTTCCCTACAGGGGAAAAAAAGCCTATGTATAAACACATAGCTTTGTATATACAGTGTGTAATAGCTAATTTATGTGCTATTTTGAAAGACTTTCTTGATAAACAAGAAAGAAGTCATTTTCTACATGGTGTCAGTATAGGTTCTTTTTCTCTGACAGTAACAAACTGACATTAAAAAATATTCTTTGTTTAAAATTCTGGAGTAAAAGGGAATTAATTCCCTGGTGGTCCAGTGGTTAGGATTCCAGGCTTTCACTGCTAAGAGCCCGGGTTTGATCCCTCGTTGGGGAACTAAGATCCTTCAAGCTGTGTGAGGCAGCCAAAAAAAAAAAAAATTTGGAGTATATACACTAAAATATTTCTAGTGGGTGGTAAGATTTGAGATGATTTTAAATTTTTTTCTAGTGTCATCTCTGTTGTCAAGGTCTTTCCAGGGTTGTTGTTTTTTTAATTTTGAGTTTTATTTTGACAGTTAACAATTCAACTAAAATATTTTCATAAGAGAAATGCTATTTTCATTTTGGATCAAGAATGCTGTGTGATTATAAATAATGTTATGAAAATATTACCCAGGAGTTAGAAACCTTTCTTTCTTTCTAGATATTTATTTATTTGGCTGCACCAGGTCTTAGTTGTGGCATGCAGGATATTTAGTTGCGGCATGTAAACTCTTAGTTGAAGCATGCGGGATCTATTTCCCTGACCAGGGATCAAACCCGGGCCCGCTGCATTGGGAGCATGTAGTCTTAACCACTAGACCACCAGGGAAGTCCTTTCTTTCTTCCTCTTTCTTTTCTTTCTTTCTTCCTTCCTTCCTTCCTTTCTTTTCTTCTTTCCTTCTTTCTTTCTTTCTTTCAGCTTTTTATTATACAGACTTCTAAAATATATTTTAAAATAGTATAATGACTCATAGACCCATCACGCTGCCTCTCCAACTGTCAGCTTTTTGCCAGCTTGTTTGATCCTTCTTTCTAACTGCTTCCACCTCTTATACTATTTTTTTTAATTGTGACTTTAAAAACTACATAACATTAAATTCACCATCCTAACCACTTTGAAGTGTACAGTTCAATGGTGTTCAGTGTATTGATATTCTTTTGGGACAGATTTCTAGAACTTTTTCATCCTGCAAAATTGAAACTCTCTGTCCATTAAGCACTAATTCCCTCTCCCCTCCTGCCCTCAGCTCTTAGCAAACACCTTTCTACTTTCTGTTTCTAGGATTTTGACTACTTTAGATACTTCATAGGAGTAGGATCATACACTATTGTCCTTTTGTCACTGGCTCACTTCATTCAGCATAATGTCCTCAAGGTTCATCTATGTGGTATTATGTGACAGGATTTTCTTTTTAAAAGCTTCATAGTATTCCACTGCATGTATATACCACGTTTTATCTAGTCATCTGTCAATGAACATTTGGATTGCCTCCATCTCTTTCTTCTATTATTTTTGAATATATTCTACATATCATGTTATTGGGAATATTCCTTATTTCATATCAATCCAATCCAAGTTAGGCCATTTCATATTAAGTAAGTCAAGCCCCTAATACAATACTATATACATCTGGGTTATCATTATGTTACATGATATATCATTAGGCAGAGGGCATAATCAAAGAAGAGAAAGAAATTTTCAGTGGGTAAAATATTCCATTTTATAAATCTAGAAATTGTTGCATTGTTATTGAAGTTCACAAATTCATCTTTCCAGAGTTTAGAGGAAACAAATTTCCCATTCAAGCACTAAAACTGGATCATTTATAGAGAAAGATTGCCTTAATATGACAATTTCAGATTTTCACCAGCATCAGTGTTTCCTCTAAGATTACAAACAACTCAGATGGTAAACACATTTTAGGGAAAAATTCTTAAATCAGAAAACTTCATGTTATCAGCTACATCTTACTACAAAATCAGCTTGAACATTTTAAAATCAGTGAGATAACTGGCAAAATTTGAATAAGATCTGTGCCACTTCATTACTGTTTGCTTTCTTGATTTTTAAGGGACTGTGGTTTTCTAGAAGCAGAGAAATTGTGGAAGTAAAGAGAAAAAAAATATTTTCATGGGCCAGTGACCAAAAAATGTTTTGCCAAGTAAAGGAGTATGAGAAGCCTGATAATGCTTGTTGTGGTAAAACAAGATACTGTAGCAAATAACCTCCACACTTCCAGTGGTTAGCTAATACAATGAAAGTGTTTTCTTATTCATATAAAGGACCCAGGCAGGTGTGCCTGGTCAGAGGGCAGCTTTCATGGTTATTCCAGGGTACACGGCCCTTCTTTCTTATAGTTCTGTTTTCTAGGATCTCAGAGTTCTCTGAAGTAGATGGTGTAAGAGAGAATGGAGAAGAATGGAGAAGCCTCAGCCACTTCTAAGAAACCTGCAGCCCCACCTCATTCACAGATCAATGGAGAAGAGAAATGTACTATATCCATACAATGGAATATTATTCAGCCTTTAAAAAGGAAGGAGATTCCAACATATGCTACAACATGGGTGAACTTTGAAGACGTTATGTTAAGAGAAATAAGCCAGACACAGGAGGACAAATACTGTATACTTCCAGTTATATGAGGTATCTAGAATAGCCATACACATATAGACAGAGAGTAGAACAGTGGTTCCCAGGAGCTGGGGGGAAGGAGGACTGGGGATTGTACCTTTAAAAGGTACAGAGTTTTAGTTTGGGATGATAGAGAGTGGTGATGATTGTACAACAATGTGAATGTACTAAACACCACTGAACCGTACACTTAAAAATGGTAAATTTTATGTTAAGCATATTTTACCATAATAAAAAAAGGCCTCAGTGTAGAACTAGTCAAGAACATCCAGGAAAAAACAATCTTTGGCTGAGCAGCTGCTTTCCAGTGATACCTGCACACTGTGAGAGGGAGCATGGAGTTTGGGTGGACATTTAACTTTTTCTGCCAAACTGGCAAGGAAGAGGTACAAAGCACTGAAATATTCTTTTTGAAAATGATCCATTCCTAGGGACTTCCTTGGCGGTCCAGTTGTTAAGACACTGTGTTTCCTCTGCAGGGGGCACAGGTTCGATCCCTGGTCAGGGAACTAAGATCCTGTATGCCACGTGGCATGGTCAAAAAATAATAATGCTTCTTGTCAAAAGAAGCATTTGAAAATGCAGCTGAGGCATCACTCAGACTTCAGCTTCCATGATCACCCCATCTAAATTAGCCTCTTTATCCTGTCATTCTTCACTTTATTGTATTTCTTTCATAGCACCTCCCACTGATATTTGTTTACTATTTATTTGCTTATTTCCTTAGTGGTTCTCTCCCTTCTGAGGGAATGTAAGCTCCAAGAACTTTATCAGTCTTATTTACCACTGTATCACAACTACCTGATAAAAGTGCCTGCTATTTATTAGGTGTTAAATATTTCTTGAATAACTCAATGTGTAAAATAGTTGTGTAAAGAAGTGCATTCATTGAGATAACAATAATCACTTTTACAGATAAATCCCCAAATACCAGCTGTTCATAGAATAAGATTTTATTTATCATTCACATTGTTACCAAGCAAGGACTCGCCGCCCAACACAAATAGAAGCCAATACTGTAACAGGGAAGAAACTTGTATTCTACTACAAGTCAATCACTAAAGGGATGTTGCCTATAAGCTTAAATTATACATAATGGCCTATCTCTAGGAACCCTGCCTCCCAGGTAATGAGCATTAAGCTAAAATACCTTTGTTTAGCTCATAGGAAATAACCTGACCAGGCCCACCTGTGAATGACTGCAGACAGGAGGAAATTAACACATCCCATCCAGAGGCTGATGGGAAGCAGGAAATGTTTGACTTTACTCTTTCTCCTTTCAGTATAAAAGAAGCCTGAGTACCAACTCAGGCAAGATGGTTTGGGGGGACATGAGTCCACCGTCTTCCCGGTCTGCTGGCTTTCCAGATAAAGTTGCCATTCCTTGCCCCAACAGTTCGTCTTCTCGACCTATTAGCCTGTTGTGTGGCGAGCAATACGAGCTTGGACTCGGTAACACTACTGTGGCACTGGCTTTTGAGAAAACAGCTTTATTGTGAGGTTGACGACAAGGAAACAGGAGGCAGGCCTCAAATCTGTCTCCCATATCTGGGGTTCGGGATGAAATTTAAGGGGTTGGGGAACCGCTTGGTATGTGGAAATGCTGGTGGGGCAGGGTTCAATCAGAGGTTTGGAAATTGGCCATTTATGGTAAAATACGGCAAAGGGCTTCAGCTCTGGATCATCCTGGACAACAGACCAGGATTGGCTTCTGAAAGGGTTCCGGTGATCAGGTTTCGGTCACATCCTGGTCCTTTGGTTCTGTGTGTTATTCGAGGTCAGAATTTTCTGTGCGCATGCTTCAGCTGCATGACTTGTGGCTTTGTTCCGTTGTCTCTGAAAAACAACTCAGAATCTTGTCGCTGACAGAGTAGAACCAGTTCAAGCTGGTCCTGTGGTTACAACATGAAATCCTTTCAGGAGACCAATTTACTCTCATGTGGCTCTGCCCTCCTAGACGGCTTTGTCCTCGGCATTCCGTCACCAGAAGGTGAAAAAGAGAACGGAGGTTTTGGTCGGCTAAGCTTACAAGTGACATATATTGTTTCCTCTTGCCTTATTTTGGCTGGAACTCAGTCACATGGTTACCTCCATGCAAAATTTGTTTTGAAGCTGCAAGTTTTTGATGGCTGGATGAATCGTCAGTATTAGAAGCACTAAAATTACTCTTCTTTTCCCAATGTTCCCAATGACAGCAAGATGTTCAAACATGAAAACCTAAAGGTAAGTTGTTTATGTAAAATTCATTCAGTTATAACAGAATTGTAGTAAATTTAAAGGAAAATAAAATTATAAAATTACGTTTTAATAAATACTTATGGAAATTACAAGTTTAAAACATTTTATTTCCAGTAAACCTCTGGCCATATTTTTGTTGGGGGTGTCCTTAATGGCTGTGTACTTCTCTTCCCAGCTCTGCATTCAGGGATATCACATTGGTAGCTTGAAATCTGCCATGGTGGGAGTATTTACACAGGAGAAGGGAAAAAGCCAAATATCAGGGTTTTTAATCTTCCCACCCCAGGAGAGCTAGTTGTTAAACATTTACCAGCCCTGAACCTAGCATTTGCTGCTAAGTTTACTATATGGAAATTGATATTAAGAGGTATTTTACAAACCTATTGGGAATTGTGGGCAAGTTGATCCATAAGTTCAAAAAAACTAAACAAGTGGGAAAAAATGAAGCAATTATTATCTCTAGGAAAAGCAAAACATATAAATATACTATAATTATAATGCATTATCTGGCTCAGCTAGGGGCAAAATTTTATATAATCGTTATAATGAAAGCACCGAATATGGGTTTAATCAAAACTGGAGTGTAATTATATTGGAGGGAAGAAAAACAGGAAGGAGGTCTGTGTAAGGGAGCTAAAATCTTTACCTGTTGTATTGGAAGTGGTGACAGGCATGAGAATGTCCCCTCTCAGATCTCTAGATGCGGGGAGCATATCTACCATGGGCCCAGTTACTGCACTTTGAAATCCATCACCATGTTTATGTGGAGGTCATACCCATGGTGTGCTCCCAGCCAATGACTGAGAGATAGGGGATTCCTCCGATGGGTCACTGTGACTCAAGGACTCCCCAGTGGCCTTGCTGACCTTTCCTTATAGCTGCTCTGTGGTCTAAGGTAACTCCACCCTATCTTCTGCCCTTCCCTATCTCTTGACTTAGTAAGACCTGCAGGCAGTCTGACAGCATTTCCTAGCCTTCTCCAAGGTCCCTTTCCATTTTTTCTCAGAGGCATTTACCCTAAGGAAGTTCTCACTTCTGTATCTGCCTCTTAGAGGGACTGGGCTAACACTGAAGTCAATAATATCTAAAATTGATGAATCTAATGATTATATCTTTTTTTTCCTTGAAATACACATGTAAATATCAGAAGAAATAGCTAAAAACAGTAAATGTGGTGAAGGGGCACACATTTTTAAGTCTTTAGCACTACTTGACTTTTTAATATGTGTATGTATTAACTGTTTTTAACTACATGGTTTAAAAAGTAAAAGACCACTGCTCTAGATATTGGTTGCTTTAGATTGTTGAGGGGAAACAATATTTTATCTAAACTTTATCATCTGTTCTTCTATCAATGACTCCTTTCATTTTCATTTTGGATACCAGCAGCGACAGGCTGATTCAATAAACTCCTTGCAAACAGCTCCTCCCAGAGGGAGCAAAACGATCTGCCATCTAAGCGCCACTCTGAGATGAAAGTACTATTGGCAATGCCCTTGAGTTGTTCTTTCTACATTTAATATATAGAAAAGGATAATTTTGAGAGATGTTATTTTTTTCCTTGTCTCCTCCCCACTTCAGGTAGACAAGCCCTCACTATGACTTTTCCTTGGGGATTTTTGCAAAGTCTATCAAAAGTTATATAAATCCTCAAGAAATTCACTAGAACTTTTAAACAAAATCTAGAACACCTTTTCACACATAAAAAATGTTTGATAATGCTAGGACAGTTTATTGAAACATTGTATTTTGTTATCCCAAAACAATAAGTTCATTCACCAGCTTCATGATAGTTAAAAGAGTATTTTCTCATGCTGTGCTCAAGTCTTTAGGAAAAAGCCACCTAATCTTAAATTCTTTCAACGTTTCACTGAAAAATGTAGTGGGAAATTCTAGTGAAACTGATAGATTAAAACATAAATTTACCATCATTCCCTCTCATAACTCCTCTAAAATGGCAGTGAAGGAAACTTTAGAAGATATAAAGTCACAGGATTAAAAAAAGAGAAGACTACAACAGAGAAGAGAATATACAAAGCAGATGGATGAGTGATAAGTTACAGCAGAACAGAGAAACCTGAAATCTAAACCCCAGAGGGGTAAACCCCAAAGAAGTAAACCGACCTTTGCAAACTAACTTTTGAGGAAATTAAAGTAAAACAAGCAAATAAATATAATAATATCCTCAAAGATTTAAGACACTGTATAAAATACACTTAGAACAAGAAAAATGTGCTGTTTTATAAAAGGAACTTTTAGAAAACAAAAGGAGAAATCTTGGAAGTGAACCATAATATTACAGCTATTAGAAATGCAATAGGGACTTCCCTGGTGGCACAGTGGTTAAGAATCCGTCTGCCAATGCAGGGGACATGGGTTCGAGCCCTGGTCCGGGAAGATCCCACATGCTGCGGAGCAACTAAGCCCATGAGCCACAACTACTGAGCCCATGTGCCACAACTACTGAAGCCTGAGTGCCTAGAGCCCATGCTCTGCAACAAAGAGAAGCCACTGCAATGAGAAGCCCACACACAGCAATGAAAAGCCAATGCAGCCAAAAATAAAAAATAAATTAATTTAAAAAAAAAGAAATGCAGTAAAAAGTTTAGAAGATAAAGCCAAGGAAATGTCACAGAAATTAAAACAAAGAGACAAAGTTTTAAAACAAAAAGAGAGAAGAATAGAAAACAGGAGAACCAGAGTTCCAGAGAATACAAGAGGGGAGGAATTAACAAAGAACTATAACCAAAAAATTCCCCTATTTATTTAGTCATGAATTCATTTGTTCTCTTTTCAGTTAGTGCCTTCTATATGCCAGACCCTGTGCTGGGTGATGAGAATTCAGCAGTAAACAGGAAAGCAGTAAAATTCCTGATCTCACGGACCTTACTCAGAAATGAAGGTTGTGACTTCTCAAGTAGAAAGAGCCCACTGAATAACATGCGGAATACATGAAAAAGATTGACAGTGAGACACACCATCATATATATTCAGAACACTGAGGATGATGAAAAACTCCTAAAATCTCCCAGAAAGAGAAAATCGTTTATACATAAAAGATTGTGAATGAAAAAATAGGCTTATCAACATTCACACTGGAAGCTAGAAGAAAATGAAACAATGTCTTCACAATCCCAGGGGAAATTTTCTACTTAGAATTAAATTCCCGACCTATTAATCAATATGAGGGTAGAATATAGTCATTTTCAGACATTCCAAATTTTCAGAAACTTTACCCATCATATGTCCTTTCTTGGGAAGCTACTAGAAGAGGTTCTTCACACAATGGAAAGTTGTGGCGAGCATTGCCCTCTGAGGAATGCGCCATTAAGACCCTCATAAGCCTCAGGGCCCGATTGTACTCTCCTTGGTATGCATCCTGGACTTTATGTGTTATTAAACTTGCCTTGCAACCATCAGTTGTTTGTGCCCTTCTGATCCCATACCTTGGTGCTCCCAGTCCCCTCCCCCCTCTCGTCGATTGTTGCTGCACTTTGAGGACCCGCAGCGGCTGGCGGCAGAAAGTAAACTAAAAAAGGTGTAGGACCTAGGAAATAGGAACTCCAAAACAGGGAGGCAAAGAAAATTCTAGTACAGGATCTGTGTGTCAGACCTAGAGGGCAACCAATCCCAATCAGAACAGAAGAAAGCTCCAGGGGACAGCTGTTTACAGAAAGAGGAAGGGGTGGGGGATAGGTAGAGGGGCGGGGGGGGGGGGGGAGCAGATTACTTACCTGATATATATGTATAACTTAGAGGAGATTGACCCTGCTCTCAGGAGTTATGAATGAATAAGGGGTGTGTGGATAAAGAAAGAGTATCATTGTTTTTTTTTTTTTAAAGAATAAATATTTTTTTTAAGCTTTTTAAAAAGGCAATTACTGGGACTTCCCTGGGGGTCCAGTGGTTAAGAATCCTCACTTCCACTGAAGGGGGCGTGGGTTCAATCCGTGGTCAGGGACTAAGATCCCGAATGCCTCGCAGGCAATTAAAAAAAGCGCGGGGTGGGGGGGAATTGTAAAGGAAAGGAAAAGTAATCATAGTACGATATATGGCTCCCTTGTGAATGATGCTTACACAGTCATAATAATGTAAACTATCAATATCTGTTTAATTAAAAAGGATCATATAACTATACTGGGAGGTTAGATGGAGGAAGATTGTGCAAGTGTAGAGAGAAGCTGTTGGAAGTGTAAGATGGTTAATTTGTAGAAAGCAATTGGGAATATGTAAAATGACAGGAAAAAAACCGCAAGAAATAGTAGTATAGACATGTTATTTAGAAATGGGGAAATAAATTCCACGAATAGCTAGTTTAAACAAATGTTTCTTCTGGTGAGAAGAATGATGGTGGAGATGAGTGTGGCACTGGACACTGTGTTTCAGCACAAGTCTTGTTAAAATCTGAGTACATGTATTTCTCTGATAAAAATTTAAATTATGAAAAGGAAGATGGTTAAAAATTGATGCTATTTAGAGAAGTTGTCAAAAAGTATGTAATGAAATAGAAAAAAAATTGCTCAATAAATCTATTTTCTTTAACAGCAAAAAAAGTGGACTTCTCTGGCTAATTCAGACACTCATCTTCTGAATCTGAAAGAAGAGCATAGGAATAAGTCATCCATGAAAGTAGTCCATGACTGCAGAGCAAAAAGAAATCAGGAAGCGTGCTCGCTTTGGCAGCACATATACTGATTCACTTTGCTGTACAGTAGAAACTAACACAACATTGTAAAGCAACTATACTCCAATAAAAAAAAAACTATAAAAAGATGAAATAAAATTGGAATCACACAGAGAAGATTAGACACACAAATTTCATGAAATGTTCCACATTTTTGGGGAGTTTACGATTAGCAGAGGCAAACTAGTATATATGGAATGGATGAACAACAAGGTCCTACTGTATAGCACAGGGAATCATATTCAATACTCTATGACAAACCATAATGGAAAAGAGTATGAAAAAGAATGTATATTGTATATAATATATATTGTATATATAGATGTATAACTGAGTCACTTTGCTGTACAGCAGAAATTAACACAACATTGTAAATTAACTATACTTCAACAAAAAAAAAAAAGAGAGAAAGAAAGAAATGAGGAAGGACCTAAAGCAATTTAGGCAGTGGGTCTACAGTAAATCATTAAATAGACATAAAGTTCTGATCTGCCTTCTGTTCACCATTTCTAACTGTCATGGAAGTCTTGTTTGTAAGGGAACTCTGAGTCATTTGGCAGCCAGATTAGTACTCATATTCTCTTTCCTTCCTAAAAGAGAAGTGGTATAAAATTTGTGGTGTCCAAAAAGAGTGGAAACAATGTTAATTATAAAGTATTAAAAACAGAAAGAGATGGAGCGAGCAAGCAGGTGCATTAAACATAATTTTATGACTTGACAATTTTTATTACATTATTATACTGATATAAACCTTGGCAAAAAACTCTTTGAAGCTCCATCTGGAATGAATTTACTACTGGACCAGAAAAATAACTCAGTAAATTCTCGAAGTATTTGAAATGAAAGAGTACTATTCTTTAAATTCCTTCATTTAAATTTTGACAAAATAAGTAAAACACAGAGATTCTCCAAGAAAGAGAAGTAATGGAATAAACAAAAGGACAAAACCTCCTTTCCTCCCCTCAATGATTAATGATATAAATAAAGAAGAAGAAAATGTATTTCTTTATGATCCATTCTCAGCCATGTATCTCATTAATAGTTTGTCCTCCCTTTCACTTACTGAAATCATGCTCAATAATGTGTATCAAATGGAAGTTTTCTTTCAGAGCATATGTGGTGTCCTCTACTGGAACAGGACAGCCCCAAGGCTTCAGATGGCCTTTGCAGCAAGTTAGGGGGAAATAGCAACAGTGATGAAGTAGCGCTTCTCCTCCTTCCTCTTCTCTTTCTTCTTCCCCCTGCTCCTTCCCCTTTCCTCCTCTTTCTTTTCAAACAATCTGCTTAAACAAGAGATAAGGAGATCAGCAGAAAAAGAGTAGCTCAGCTTTGCTTAGCAACGCAATAAAGAAAAACCAATTAATTACACTAGCTAAGAGTCTTCATCAGCTTAGAGTCTTAAGGAAAGGAGATGCAAAAAGAAAGCATTACCAAATCAACAATATGTGGGTCAAGGGTGAAGTATTTCTCTATCTCAGGAGCCTGTCAAAATTATTCTAGCTTGTGTTATTTGAGACTACTTGGCAAAATCAACTAAAAAAAGCAATAGACTACAAAAGTAAAGATGAAATATTACCTCCTCCCAAAATATGACACTGTAAATAGTTCCTGCTGTAGCAGAACCTTTCAAAATCTATTTTTCTAGTGTAATGAAGTGGAAAAATTGAATTCCACAAAATTCCCTTCAGGGAGAATACTGTATCTGCACAGAAGAAATGCCTTGTCTAACCTGTGTAGGTTGGAAGCCAAGAAATTGAGAGGGTCTGAATGTGGGTAGAAAGCCCTACATAAGACAAGTGGATGGATTTTGTGGTAGTTTCAGAAGAGGAAGAGAGAGAGAAAGGAAGAAAAGAAGGGAGTAGGGTGGCAGAAGGAGGATGACAAAAACCTACATGGTGACATCTCTTTGGGACCACCACCATTCTTCATGCAGATCTGCAGGAAAAAATCATGAAAGGCTGGAAATTTAGTGAGTAGAAAATGGTGAATACACAGATTTAATCTCCAGGGTCTCACGGGGCTGATCAGAGACAGTCTGAAGGGAAGGAGAATGTTGAAGGCAGAGAGCAGTGTGTGGAACCAGGAGGACGTTGCACCTTCACAGACCACGATATGAGGGTTTTAAGCCAGGTTTAGCCAGCTCTTTCAGGGACCAGGCGTCCAAATGACATAGAGGTAAGAAGTTTTTTTGTTTTATTTTGTGATTTTGTTTTTAAAAGTCTCCAGACTGTTTTGAACTAAGGTGGAAAATTCAGTTCGATCTCAGATGAAATCATCATTTGAGAACCAGATTTGCCTCTCATGGTTACTACCAAACTATTAGACTCCTGGTGACAGAAGGGGAATAGACCCTAATATAGCATGACCTCTGAGGGCCTTTGGAATTCAACAGTCAGTGTCACAGGGAAATCAGGGAAACTACTGAGACAGTGATTACAGACTGGAGTTTGGTGGAGTGAGGGTTAAGGGAGGTGTAATCTAAGAAAGAATGTTTCAGACAAAGACCCAGACATACCCAGTGCCATATGACCTTCTCAGAATGCAAAAGTTCAAGAAACTCCTGATGACCTAGGCGGCTGGATATTGATTTTCACCCCAACCCTTATCCTACTTTACCTACTTAAAAAGGATTTTCTGAAGACCAAATGGCTTCTGTGGGGTTGCTGATCAGGCAGATATGAGGAACTCTGGTCTAGACCACATATCACCAGTAACTAGAAACATTTTAGAAGAGAGCAGGGTAGGGAGAAGAGAATTTGAAGTTGTAAGTAGAACATACCACTGACATAGAGAAAGGATGGCAATTAATATAATGTGCAGGATCCAGCATTGGGAATTGGCGTGGACTCAAAGATACCCATGCATTTATATTGGTGAAAAAATGCTGGCCAGAGTTCAAAAGAAAATTGCTACAACTCCAAAGAAAATTGCTACAACTCAAATTGGCAAATTTGGGGCTATGCACAAATGGGAATTTGAAAAGACCTCCATATATGTGTTAATATGCAGAAGACTTTTGCCATGAGAGATGCAATAAGGTGGTAGAAAACACAATTTGGAAAACAGGACCAGTTGGAGGACATTGCTCTAACAGCAATTTAAGCAAAAATTACTGTAAGAAGTCAAGTTGAAGGACCTCCTCTCCTCCCCCGACTCAGGGTGAAAAGATATATCACTTTAGATTTGGGAGCAGATGCAAAAGTAACTCACTTCCCCTTGTTCACCCTGGATCTTAGTGGCTGATTACACATACATGTATTATACCCTCTCTAACCAATAAATGATGTTCAAATACAAGTCATTCACCTAAAAAAACCCACAACTTCCCAAATTTGATTCTTGGCTGTCTTTACATATTCAGCAAACTTTGGTCCCTACTTCTGGTCTCTACCCTGGCACTCTGTCCTAACACAGGGAATTGCTTACTGTGCACAGCTCTATGGCAGAAGCAGCTCCTGTTGTCTTAGGTGAGGATTCCACAGCCTTGGGGCTGGACCCAAGATGTAAAGAGAAGGCATCCAGATGAAAATCAATATTTATGGCCTTAGAGGCTCAAATAGCAACATTAAGTAAACATAAGCAATATGAGAGGTAAAACAGGTCTTTCTCCAAGGATAAAAATCCTCCTAAAACAAGAACACTAGATGCAAAAGATTCTAGAATAGTCCTGAGTTGTGCCTAGCAAGTGTAACTACTTGAATCCTAGCTTCTAATTTTTTCTGTCCTTGAAACAGTTTCAGGATCATTTCTAAAGAGTCCCTGCTATAGCAGGCCAGATGGAAAAAAAGAAAAAGGACATTGTTTTCATAGTGCAGATTACAAAATTGCTCGCCTTGAATCAGCTGAAAAGCAGTGATCTGAAAATTTCCTGACTTGCTCAACGATTTTATCATGTAAAGAAGGTGACTAGGGGAATTGCTCCTCTGTGACAAACTCTGACCAGTGGGGAGGAATTTGTTGGTGAAATGGAAATGACAAGAGTTTTGGGAGAAAGTTACATGTCAGTTAGTATTAGAAATACTTAGGATGAAGAGGCAAGGACTCATGAGGCACAAAATTGCTACCTTTAAATATTTGAAGAGCATCCATGTGAAAGAGAAATTTAGATTGTTTTACGTACCCCTAAGAAGGGAAATTGGGTCCAATGAATAGAAACTGCAGGGTAATAGATTTCAGTTATTATAAAGAAATAACTCTCAAAAATACTCAGCGCTCTTCAAAGATTTGATAACTATAATTATCAGTGCCACCTTTTTGGGGTTTTGTTTTATTTTTAATCTCATATTACACAAAAGTAGAGAAAGCTACTGTTAAAGGTGGGAAGTTCTCTGTTGCTAGGGGTGTCCAAGCAATGACTGGGAGGCCTTGTGGTTAGAATTGGTCCTATATGTATTGGAATACTTAGTGACATATTGGTACATAACTAACTACTCCAAAGTTTAATGGCTTAAAACAAAGGTATTTACTTAGCTCATAATTCTGTGGGTGAGCACTTTGTTGTAAATTTAGCTGGACAGTTCTTTCCTGGCTAGGTCCACCCATGTGGTTACACAGCAGGGAAGAGGGTCTCAAGAGAGGAAATGTACAAAGCAGTAGCAGAACATCACTGCATCCTGTTGGCCAAAGCAAATCACAAGGTCAACCAAGATTCAGGGAGAGGGGAAATAGACTTACCTCTTGATGGCAGGGGTTAAAAAGTCGTGTTGAAAAGGGCCTGGTACTTCCCTGGTAGTCCAGTGGTTAAGACTCTGTGCTTCCAGTGCAGGGGGTGCGGGTTAGATCCCTGGTCGGGGAACTAAGATCCCACATGCCACGAGGTGCGGCCCCCAAAAAAAGGGTGGGGGGGCCTGACTACAGGGAAGATGAGGGATTGTGTTCGTTCTCACAGTCTCGTACAAAAAGTCACTCAAGTATCTTTAACAGAGGAATGATGTAATCAAATAAGTGTTCCAGAATGATCACCCAGGCAATATGTTGAGAGCCATTGCTTTAACATTTCTCAACTTTTACTACAGAAAGCATGCAAATTATATACAGTCAGTCTTCAGTTTTCATGGTTCTGATATTCACAATTCAGTTCCACAAGTTAGTTAAATAACACCATCCCCCAACAATCTCTATTGCCAATCTCTATTACCCTGGTAGAGTAACTGAGTAATTACATAAGTATCAACTTTACAGCTTGCTTTTTAGTCCACAAATCACTATGTAAATAGCAGATGCACACACGATCAGTGACCAATCATGTCACTCCTTTTGAAGTCTGTCAGTGACTGGTCACTGCACATCTGGAATTCAGTTCACACACAGACAGCAAAAATGCAGTTGTGGTCCCCTCTTGTTTCCCAGCGATAAACCCAGGTGACATTTTACAAAATGGATCATTGAAAGAAGGAATTGGCCAAGAAAGATGAAAGTACAGCAAAGAAACAAAAAGTGGTATCACTAGATATAAAATTCAAATCAAACATAAATGGACTTATAGAGAAAGAGCAGACCATGGGAATATTGACATTACATATGCAGCCAGAGAAACTTAGTGAAGGCAAACTTATTGACATAAATGAGGAAAGCAGTTGTAATGAAAAGGATAGAGATGCCCCAGGGGAAAAGGCAACAGAAAAACACTTTACATTAAAGCAACTCTTGGAGATATTTGACAACATTGAAAGCACAAAACATAAAATATTGGAAGCTGATCCAAACTTAGAAAGGAATATGAGAATTAGTTAAAGCTTAGAAAAGTTACCTACTCCATATCATAAGTTATGCAATTAGAAGAAGGCGAGCACTACTCAGACTATTTGTGATACATTTTTTACAAATAAACATTTAAATTCTCAATATGTGTAATGTTTTAAATTACAATGTACTAAATAAATATTAGTTTTACTATTTTTTGATTCCCTTATACATTCATAACCAACAGTAAAACAGTTTTAATGTTTTGACAGAAGAGGCCACAGAACAATTGCAGTTCTTCCCATTGATGCTGAAGATAGCTATGTATGGTTTCAGCCAGCCTAGTCATTTTTATGGTCCCATAGTACCAGGCAGAGAGGACTCCCTGTTCAAGAAACTTCCTTCTCAGTCAATGAGATTGTTTTTTATAGTTACTAGATTTGGAATTGTTTTGAGTGTAGTAACTCGGCAATTAATAAACAAAGAAAAAAATTAGATGTAGAAAAACAAATTGAAAACAAATTGGGTTTTAATAAATAAAAGTATTTTTTAATTAGAACTTATCCCATAGCTTTAAAAAAAAAAAAAGATTAAACTGCTTTAGGATCTAGTAAAATGCTCCCAGAAGGAAAACTGGAGAGATGCTTTTCCCCAAATATACTTCAGAGGCAATGATAATGATGCATAATGAGCAACACGCAGATCTTTATCAAGAATCAAAGCTTCCTGCTAAAGAATGGAAATCAGTTACAGTCTCATCTAAAATGAAAAGCTTCCCATTTTAAAAGCAGGCCAGTGCTTTTGGTGGTGGAGGCTCACTGCCAGTCTTGGACCCAGCATACTCTGTCTGCATTGGTCCCTCTGGTTATCTGAGCTAGAGGAATGAATAAAAGCACCTCAAAGGCCACTTCTTCAGTAACTTTCCTATGCCCTTTTGGTTCAGTTCAAAAATGCTGGTGAAAGCATTAAGGCTGAACACCAAATTATGTGTTCATCAAAACAAGTTCACACACCAAAAAAAGCTTTAAAAAGATAAATGACTGAATCATAGCTCTCATCTCCCACAATTAAATGGATCCTAATAATATCTTTTTTCTGGAAAAGAAGAAGAAAATAGGAAAAATAGTGAAAATTGCAAAAGTGGGCTTTGTATGTGTTACAGGAATTTCTTCTGAGACGCTCTTCATACTAAGTTACCCTTAAAGTCTAAATATGGACTTGTTGGGAATTCCCTGGTGGTCTAGTGGTTAGGGCTCCACACTTCCACAGAAGAGGATCTGGGGTTTGATCCCTGGTCGGGGAACTAAGATACTGCAAGCTGCATAGTGTGGCCAATAACTATGGAGTTGTTTTTAGGTAATAAGACAACTCATATTTATTTATTGAACAAATATCTACATAGGTTTTACTATATGCCAAGCACTGTCCTAAACACTTCATGAATATTCACTCTGGGAATCATCTCAACAACTCTTTTGGGTATTTTTATTTACCTCATTTGAGAAGAAACTGAGGCACAGGGTGGTTAAGTAACTTGCCCCATATCATGTTACTAGTGTAGTAAAGCTGGAATTTGAACCCTGGTAGACTGGTGACAGAGGCTGCACCCTTTTTCACTATTCTGTGACCTGTTGTTAATTTTTTCCATCCAACAGTTTAGTTTGGTGTGTTTTTGTGTCTCTTTTCAGATCCCTCCCACTGATCTCTATTTGCTGAAACTTGGAAAGCATTATCCTCTTTACCCATTTATAGGAACTTGGATCTGATTCCTAACCTATGATTTTCATTCAGTGTAATGGTCTATGAACATTCAGTGAGATCCCATTGTATACAAGGAAGAGATATGTCTTTGTTTATTAAAAAGACAGAGGCCTACCTATTTTTATAAAGTGACAGTCTTTGAAGAAATAATTATAGTTTTCCACTTTTAGTATCAGCATGTATCAGGCAATGTGCTAAGCACTTTTATGTGCAGTTTCTCCCATGCTCCACACAATAACTCTAAGATGGAGGTATTATTAGAATTCCCATTTTATAGATTAGAAAACTAAAGTTAAGAGAGGTTAAGTAACTTGCTCAAAGTGACACAGCCAGTAGGTTGTGGAGCCTAGATTCAAGGCTTAGGTTTATGTGACTCTGAAGATCATTGTTTTGTCCGTATTTCTATGCCATTCTACGTCACTTTACTTCCTTAAAAGGATAGTCAAAGATAAAATTCTTCCTCTGTAAGATGATAAGCCACACAGATACCCAATGTGGCTAATAGTCAACAAGTCACTGATGTACCCCCAACCAGAATAAATACTACATAATAAAATTTAAAGGGAAGTTAAATCAAACTGTAATGTAAACATCCCTTCTAAGATAAATTGTCATTAATATTTCTTACCTATTCCAGACCATGTCTCAGAAAAAAAAAAGAAATTCAGACACTTTACAAACACCTTACACAAGTCTTGCACAAAACACTTAACACTGATGACTTTTCCAAAAACAATTACATTTTTTGTAACCTAGATGGCCTTCAAAGTGTTCAACAGTCCTGGTCATAGTTTTCAAAACCACACATTTCTCATTATTAGTGAATGAATAGAACACTTCAAAAAATATGCCATGTACCCTTTCAAGCATCACTTCCTTTGAAAAAGAAATAAAAATATGGGACTTCCCTGGTGGCACAGAGGTTAAGAATCTGCCTGCCAATGCAGGGGACATGGGTTCGAGCCCTGGTCCGGGAAGATCCCACATGCCGTGGAGCAACTAAGCTCGTGCGCCACAGCTACTGAGCCTGCACTCTAGAGCCTGCATTCCACAACTACTGAGCCCGCTCACCTAGAGCCCATGCTCTGCAACAAGAGAAGCCACCGCAATGAGGAGCCCCCGCTTGCCGCAACCAAAGAAAGCCCGTGCGTGGCAACAAAGACCGAACACAGCCAAAAATAAATGAATAATTAATTAATTAATTTTTTAAAAAGAGAGCGCAAAAGGAAACAGTGTATTAAATTAGTTTTAGACACGGGGCCTAATGTTTTTTCAAAGCAGAGTAGCTTATAACTTGGAGGCTCTTCTACATGCTTATTTATAACTTGGCTATTTTACGGTAAATGATTTAAATAATGACTCTCCATATTCATATCTTTCTTTTTCTAAAGAATTTGTCTGTTTGTTTCAGGATCGCCGTGGTTCCCAAGCATCTGCCATGGTCTCACAGTGGGGGAAGGAGGATAGGATTTGCCATTTCATTTTAGTGCCTCCTCAGCAGTTACAAACGGATCCCCCAAAAAAGAGTAGTAACTTTTAAGGTAAAAACTCCATTCATTTCGGAAGAACTTTTTGGTTATGATCTTTTTACATGAACTTTACCTATTCCATTGGGAATTTAACAAAATACGTTTAAGAAAACATTAAAAAAACCTGGTTTAAAATGGGATGTTTCATTACACGGCCAAATTAACCATAAAGCATCTATTCACTACTTCATCACATCTTAATTCTCAAATTTTCCTCAGCAAGAACTCTTTGGCATTTCTGCCCCACACCAAAGCCCCATATTTTTTAAAAGTTTGAATTTTCAAAAACAAATATTTTTAAGTAATAAACAATTTCCTCAATTTTATAAGTGTTGGACAGAGGGGTGCAGGAGCTGACCTTGCAGTTGTCCCCTCAAAGCCATGGATCAAGCCTGCCCTGGGAGTGGAGAAGGAAATGAGATTCACATAGAATTTGAGAGTGAAGCAAGAAACTAAGATGGGTCTGATGAGGATTAGATAAGTTACCCCAGGAGCATCTTTGCCCTCAAACAGTGGTGAGAAGATAAGCAGGGCAGCAGAAAACTCTCCCTCAGCATGCAATTACACAAATCCACAAATACATTCCGTCCTGATACATTTCCCCCAGTCCCTTCACCAGCCCAGGATGTCTAAATCAAGTGATTTTTACCTGCATCACCTAAAGCTTGAATAAAAGGTTGAAGAATTTTTCTACACGTCACTGAAAAACACATGCTACGTGGCATGGTCTCTCTCAGAGCTCACACCTGTAGTTAAATTCCTAGGCGCCTAAAATAAGGGTAGCTGCCGACTCTCAAACCAGCGCCAAAGAGAAAGTGTATCTCGCCCCCCTCATCACAGCCACCATCCCTTTTTACATATCACTCCCCCACGCTCTAGCATTACAGGGAGTTACAGCTAACGCTAGATTGAATGGCTTAATGAGTGGAAAGATTAAACAAAACAAAAACAAAAGAGCCATCACAAACTGCAAATTAAGGGATCAGCAAAACCCCTTCTGGTTTAAAAATCCCATTCGACCTTGCCAATGCACTAATTAATACAATAAAAGGCACAAAGATCTCGCTTAAAATTAAACGAGCAGGCTGCCCACGCAGGGCTTGCTGCCCACTCTCCGAGCAATCATCTGCTTAGAATGCAACCAATTGTCTCCTCCGGAGGTTAAAGGAAGGGAGGGAAAATTGCTTTGGCAGAGAGTCTAGCGTTAACTATGCCCTTTTGAAAATAGAATTCTTATCCTGCTTTTAATGCCAAGCACATACAATGTCAAGTAAATTGGTCTTAATACCAAACATGACAGAACTGCAGCAAATGGATAAAAGTGCTACCGTTTATATTAACAAAAATAATAGAAAAAATATGGATACAATTTATCTCATAGTGTTAACCAGTATTTGAAATTTTTCTTCTTTCCAACTTTCATTCGTCTCGTATCTAGAAAAAGGGCTTGACACATACTGGGCACTCAATAAATATGTGTTTAATAATTACTCTAGTTAAAAAACTATACCCTTGTTGATGTCCCACAGACACTGTTAATGTTAGCGATTCAATACTAGTTCTTTTTTTAAAATTTATTTTATTGAAGTATAGTTGATTTACAATGTTGTGTTAATTTCTGCTATACAGCAAAGTGATTCAGTTATACATATACATACATTCTTTTTTACATTCTTTTCCATTATTGTTTATCACAGGATATTGAATATAGTTCCCTGTGCTATACAGTAGGACCTTGTTTTTTATCAATACTAGTTCTTGATGCCCAAACTCAGAGGCCAAACATCTTGTTTTGCTTTATTCAATCCATAATCATTTATTATGCCTCTCACTGTCCTAGGCACAATAAACAACATAAAAAAAGTAAAGCTTCCCCGAGCAGTTTACATTCTGGTCCTCAAGAGAAAAATGCACAGATAGGAAAAGGTAACAGTACAGAGAAATAAGAACTGAGTGACTTATAGCAGGAGTAAACTGCTATACTTCTATTACTGTTTCTTGATAAATAGTAAAAGATGCCATTTATTAAGCATCTTCTATGTGCTGGACACTGAAGTAGGTGGTTTATGTACATAATTTCATTTAATTCTCACAGATTGCTTCAGAATAGGTTTTACAATCCCTAGGTTTATAGAAAAGAAAACAGATACTAGAGAGTTACTCAAGGTGATGCCATTGGTAAAAGACCAAGTTGAGGATTCCAGATGTCTTACTTCAAAGATTACATATTCTTTCCAAGATGTCTCCTTTTTTTAAAAGGTAGAAAGTATGCTGTGCCTCTCCTCAGAGCTACAGAGATATTTAGGAGATGTAGCCTGGATAGTGAAATTCTGGAATTGCTAGGACATTTTGAGAAATTTATGAGAAGAAAAATGGTCCAAGAATTTGAAATCTGGATTATTTAGGAAAATTTGTGCTCTCTGTTCACTGTACATATGTAAAGAATGACAGATCACTTAACGATAGGCAGGGAAATTTCATGAAAAGGATGAGATTTGAGCTATGCCTAGAGGAATCTAAAATTAAGATTCACGGCTTCGCTGGTGGCGCAGTGGTTGAGAGTCCGCCTGCCGATGTAGGGGACACGGGTTCGTGCCCCGGTCCGGGAAGATCCCACATGCCGCGGAGCGGCTGGGCCCGTGAGCCATGGCCGCTGAGCCTGCGCGTCCGGAGCCTGTGCTCCGCAACGGGAGAGGCCACAACAGTGAGAGGCCCGCGTACCTCAAAAAAATAAAAAATAAAATAAAATGAAATTAAGATTCATCCTTAAACTCAAGGAGTTAGAAGAAACTAACTTGATTCAAAGGAGATTCAGCCATTCAGTTAAAGACTAATGGGAAGAGATATAATATTTGCTTTTTATTTTACCTCTTCTTGGCACTTCTAGGTTTTCTTTCACCCCCGACTTGTGTGTTAGATATGGTTAAGCATCCTTAACTCCCCTATGTTACAATCTTCTTCTATGTGACTCAAGTTCATCTTGAGAACATGAAAATGACCATGTGAAGTCAGAACTGGGGGACACAAGAGTAAGGGCATTGCCTCAGTACTGGAGGCAGAAAGAACTCTGCCTGTTTCCACTCTTGTCCCACTACGATCCAATGTCTGCACAGTAGTGAGAATGAGAGCGAGACTAGAAAAAAAATCAGATCATAATATTTTGCTTTCCTGATAGCTTTACATTGCCCTTAAAACACAAAGTCCTTATAAAGCCTGACAGCATTTGGCCTCTGAGTACACACCTGACTCCCCTCTCCTACTTCTCTCCCACTCTGTCACCACATTCCAGCCAAACTTGCCTTTTTTCTGTATCCCAACACACCGAGTTTCTTTATACCACCAGACCTTCATATGTGCATTTCCCTCCAGTTCCAACACTCTCCCTGGGTGATCATGTGATAAGATCTTTCATAGCACATTACAGTAGTCTGTTGATAAATATTTGTTAAAGGAAAAAGGTGGTAAATATTAGAGTTGGTCATATATTAATTAATACAGCTAGTACATTTTGATCATCTATTATGTACTAAGCATTGGTGATATGAAGATGAACATAAGACAAGTTACAGCCTTACTTTTCTTTTCAGTAGAAAAAGGATTGTTGTTTTAGATGCTTACAGAAATCTTAAAATACTGACTTGAAAATACCAACTTTGAAACATGATTTCTAAATCAAGAGTTAAATTAATATGGAAACTAACAATAAAGCTGAAATTCAAAGATCTTTCCCCATTGTGCAAACTGATTTTTGTTTTCTTACTGAGTTTTTCCAGATGCAGTTACCCAAATGTTTTCATCTTTCAGGATAGTCCTGTGACTAACTCCATGTCTGTTATAAAAACAGATTTTGGATTCTTCCCTGACACAGTGGTTAAGAATCCGCCTGCCAATGCAGGGGACACGGGTTTGAGCCCTGGTCCGGGAAGATCCCACATGCTGCGGAGCAACTAAGCC
>NC_041220.1:59677687-59697615 GCF_002837175.3 Physeter macrocephalus
TTTTCATCTTTCAGGGTAGTCCTGTGACTAACTCCATGTCTGTTATAAAAACAGATTTTGGATTCTTCCCTGACACAGTGGTTAAGAATCCGCCTGCCAATGCAGGGGACACGGGTTTGAGCCCTGGTCCGGGAAGATCCCACATGCTGCAGAGCAACTAAGCCCATGCACCATAACTTCTGAGCCTGCGCCCTAGAGCCCACAAGCCACAACTACTGAGCCTGTGCGCCACAACTACTGAAGCCCCCGCACCTAGAGCCCATGCTCCGCATCAAAAGAAGCCACCGCAATGAGAAGCACGCGCACCACAACGAAGAGTAGCCCCCGCTTGTCGCAACTAGAGAAATCCCACGTGCAGCAACGAAGACCCAACACGGCCAAAAATAAAATAAATAAATTTATTAAGAAAAAACAGGTTTTATGATCTTTGATATATGTTTGCATATATAAGTATATAAAAAGATTTTGTAATGATATACACTTATCCTTGAATTCTGGATTTTGATCCTATCTGAATTATGTTTGAAATGGACAAGTATTACATACAGTAGAAGATCAATCAAATAAAATAGACCCAGAGTAAAATTTATCCAAGAATTAAACATGGTAAATTTCAAGAAAATATGGTTAAAGAGAGGTTTTTAGAAGGCAAAGAGGAAGAAAGAGATTTCATGCTGGATGACCTAAGCCTTCAAAGGTGAAGTAGAAGACCACATCTTCTGTTGGAGTGGAAGAGTCACAGGATCTGAGGGCCTGAGAATGTGGGTAAATCTTAGAGAAACACAGTGGAAAAGGTGGAAATAATTTAAGAGGACATGAAAGTGATCAGATAGAAATTTGCAGTAATCCCAACCAATAGGGTTTTTTTTTTACAGTTTCGGAATCAATAAAGAGAACAATGATAGTGTCCTAGGTTTGGAGATAACTAATAGAAATGGCAAGTGGTCAGAAAAGTCAAGGGCCCTAGGAAAAGTAAAGAGAATAGTATAAAAATCCCATGTGCTCATCATCCATCTTCAGTAATTATCTCCTGTCAATCTTATTTTATTTTTACTTCCACACTCCTCCTCAATTCATTAGATTATTTTGAAGAAAATGCCAGATATGATACCATTTCACCTAGATTTTAGTATGTATCTCTAAGAGCTCTTAAAAAAAACACAACATAATCACAATACCATTATTACATCTGAAAAACTAAATTCTTAATACAAATATCCAATCTGTGTTCAAGTCACTCTAATTGCTTCATAATTTTTTATAGTTTTGTCCAATTCAGAATCCAACTGGAATGTATGCACTACATGTGCCTAATAGGTTTTTTTCTTATCTTGTATATTTGTTTTATTTTTTTTAACATCTTTATTGGAGTATAATTGCTTTACAATGTTGTGTTAGTTTCTGCTGTATAACAAAGTGAATCAGCTATACATATACATATATCCCCATATCCCCTCCCTCTTGCGTCTCCCTCCCACCCTCCCTATCCCCCCCCTTTAGGTGGTCACAAAGCACCAAGCTGATCTCCCTGTGCTATGCAGCTGCTTCCCACTAGCTATCTGTTTTGCCCACTAGCTATCTATTTTACATTTGGTAGTGTAGTGTATCTATGTCAATGCTGCTCTCTCACTTCATCCCAACTTACCCTTCCCCCTCCCCATGTCCTCAAGTCCATTCTCTACGTTATAGGTTTTTTAAGTTTCTTCAAACTTATAGTTTTCCCTCCCACTCCTTCCTTCTTTGCAATTCGTTGTTGAAGAAACTAGAAATAGGAGACACACTCAGATATGCAGCCTGGGCTAGATTTTGTAGGGCTTTATAGGCCATTGTAAGAACTTTGGGTTTTAAGTGCAGTGGAAAGCCATTAGGAAAGTAAAACGTCATCTCAATTTTTTTAGCCTCGTTCTCATTCTGGCAACTGTGTGGACAATGAATTATGGTAGGCGAGAGTGGAAACAGTCAGAGCCATCACCATCTCCAGCACTTAGGCACTGCCCTTAGTCTTATATCTCTCAGTTACTACTTCACATGAAGATTTTCCTGTTTTCAAGATAATCAATGACTACATTGGATGTATGTAGACGTTTTCTACCAAACAGCTCTCTTTGGGACAAAAGACAACCTTCTTTTTGGGATTCTTGATCATGAACATGAGTGAACATACAGCAGATTAATCTTGGCATGGCAGGGAATAAGCCATCACTTGCTCTGAAGTGCTCCCCTCTGTGCAGAGACAAAGTGGACCTTGGCCAGACTCGTCAGTATGAACTGAATCCCACTGTTAGCAGCTTGCAGCACAAGCCTCACTGAGTCTGCTTGAGTTGGCAGCATTGAAAGAAACTCAGCCCTTGTTAACTATCAGAGCCAAATGTCCCATCCTGTTTTTTTCCCAGCTGCCACTTCAAAATAAAGTGAATGTTACAAATTCTATTGAGTACTGCAAACAGAGCTCAAAGATTTAATAAAAACACACATTTCAAAGAGAATTCATATGGAAGCTTTTGAGATTGCATGCTGCTGATAACATCTGAAATGTAAGTGCCAGGAAAGGGCCTTTCCTAACCCAGGATAATTAATAATAAAAAAATATTGTTGTATTCCTCTGTCTAAAAATATTAAAATTTCCAATATCCTCTAGAAGGCACAATAATAGTTGTCACCATGAATTATTTTTTAAAAACATATTTCCTGTTTACCAGTTCCTTGGAACTTTGTTGCATAGTCACAATGGCAAGCCAAATAATGTGTTGGTTGAATGGATTCCATGTCAGACTGCTTGGGTTTGAATCCTAGCTCTGCCCCTTTCTTTTTTTTTTTTTTGCGGTACTTAGGCCTCTCACCGTTGTGGCCTGTCCCATTGCGGAGCACAGGCTCCGGACGCGCAGGCTCAGCGGCCGTGGCTCACGGGCCCAGGCGCTCCGTGGCATGTGGGACCTTCCCGGACCGGGGCACGAACCCGTGTCCCCTGCATTGGCAGGCGAACTCTCAACCACTGCGCCACCAGGGAAGGAACCCGTGTCCCCTGCATTGGCAGGCGAACTCTCAACCACTGCGCCACCAGGGAAGCCCTGTCCCTTTCTTAATTGCATAACCTTAGGCAAGTTACTTAACCTCTCTGAGTTCAGGTTTCCTCCTCTAGAAAGTGGAGATAGTAATAGGACTATGTCATAGGCTTGTGATAAGCACTAAATGAGTTAATATCTGTAGTGGATTTTGAATGCTAACAATAGTTAGTGTTAGAAAGTGTTAGGTATTATTAGCTACCTCCAAAGTTTTAAAATGTTGTTGAGGCTACGATTGTTTTGTTTTGTTTTGTTTTTTTAATTTTTTAAGTGCACAATTTAGTGGGGTTTGGTATTTTCACATAGTTGTGCAACCTTCACCACTATATAATTCCTAGTCATTCTCCACTTCCTGACAACCATTAATACATTTTGGGTCTCTATAGATTTGTCTACTCTGGCCACTACATTTAAATGAAATCATAGGATATGTGGCATTTTGTGTCTGATTTATTTCACTTGGCATAATATTTTCAAGATTTATCCATGTTGTAGCCTATCAGTACTTCATTTCCTTTCAGGGCTGAATAATATTCCTTGTATGGACATACCACATTGTGTTTATCCACTATGTATCAGTTGATAGACATTTGGGTTGTTCCCAGTTTGGGGCTATTACAAATAATGCTTCTATGAATATTCACATACAAGTTTTTGTATGGACATAAGTTTTCAATTCTCTTGGGTAAATACCTGGAGTGGAATTCCTGTGTCACGCGATAACTTTACTTTTAACTTTTTGAGGAACTGCCAAACTGTTTTCCAAGGTGTTTGCACCATTTTATATTCCCACTAGCAATGTATGAGGGTTACAATTTCCTTACATTCTTGTCAACACTTGTTATTGTTTGTATTTTTTATTATAGCCATCCTAGTGGGTATGAAGTGGCATCTCACTGTGGTTTTGATTTGCGATTTTGCTAATGACTAATGATGTTAAGCATTTTTTCACATGCTTGTTGGCCATTTGTATACCTTTGTTCGAGAAATGTTTATTCAAGTCCTTTGCCCATTTTAAAATTGGATTGTCTTTTTATTGTAGGATGTAAATATTCTTTATACATTCTGGATACAAATTCCTAATCAAATATATTATTTGCAAATAGTTTCTCCCATTCAGTGAGTTGTCTTTTCACTTTCTTGATGATGTCTTTTGAAGCTCAGAAGTTTTTAGGGTTGAGGAAGCGCAACTTTAAAAATTTTCTTTTAATACTTGTGCTTTTGGTGTTGTATCTAAAGACCTAATCCTAATCCATTGCCTAATCCAAAGCCACAGAAATTTATGCCTAGGTTTTCTTCTAAGAGTTTTATAGCTTTAGTTTTGTTTTCTTTTCAATTAATTAACTTATTTATTTATTTATTTATTATAGCTTTAGTTTTTACCTTTAGATCTTCAATCCATTTTGAGTTAATTTTTGTGTATAGTACAAAATAGGTATCCAAATTCATTCTTCTACATGTGAATATCCAATATGTCTATCCCCACCAGTACCACACTGTCTTGATAACTGTAGCTTTGCAGCAAGTGTTTTTTATTTTTGGCCACACTGCCTGGCATGTGGGATCTTAGTTCCCCAACCAGGGATTGAACCTGTGCCCCCTGCAGTGGAAGTGCAGAGTCTTAACCACTAGACCTCCGGGGAGGTCCATGTAGTAAGTTTTAAAATTGGGAAATATGAATTCTTCAACTTTGTTATTTTTTTAAAGATTGTTTTATTTATTCTGTGCACCTTGCATTTCCACATGAGTTTTAGAATCAGCTTTTCAATTTCTGCAAAAAGTTTGCTGGGATTATGTTGAATCTCTAAATCAATCTGGAAAGTATTATCTTAATGATATTAAATCTTCCAATTTATGAACATGAGATGTTTTTCCATTTATTTAGGTCTTCTTTCACTTCTTTCCACAGTGTATATGGTTTTCAATGTACAAGTCTTGGATTTCTTTTGATGCTATTATAAATGGAATTGTTTTCTTAATTTCATTTTTGAATTGTTTATTCTAGTATTAGAAATACAACTGATTTTTGTGTATTGATCTTGTATCCCTCAAACTTGCTGAACTTATTTATTAGCCCTAATAGTTTGTGTGTATACGTGTACTCCTTAGGTTTTTCTACATAGGAAGTCACGTCTTCTGCGAATAGAGAAATTTTTACTTTTTCCTTTCCAATTTGGATGTCTTTTATTTCTCTTTCTGGGCTAATTGCCCTGGGTAAACCTCCAGAACAATGTTGGACAGAAGTGACAAGAGGGAACATCTTTGTTCCTGATATTAGGGGAATCTTTTAGTCTTTCATCATTAAGTATGATGTTAGGTGTGATTTTTCATAGTTATTCTTTGTCAGGATGAGGGAATTCTCTTCTGTGTCTAGTTGTGTGCTTTTATCATGAAATGGTGTTGGCTTTTGTCAAGTACTTTTTCTGCATCTACTGAGATGATCATGTCGTTTTTTTCCCTTTCATTCTTTAATATGGTATATTAAAATGATTGATTTTCATATGTTGAACTATTCTTATATTCCTGAGATAAAATCCCTCTTGATCAAGGTGTACAATCTTTTTAAAATAATACTGGCTTCATTTCACCAGTATTTTATTGAAGACTTTTGCATTTATATCCATAAGGGATATTGGTCTATAGTTTTCTTTTCTTGTGTCTTTGTTGGTATCAGAGTAATACTAGCTTCTTAAAATGAGTTGGGAAGTTGGAACAAATCTAGGAATCTGTCCATTTCACATAGGTTATCTAGACCTATAATTGGCATATAATTTTCATAGAATTCCCTTATAATCTTTTTTTAATTCCTGTAAGGTTGGTAGTAATGTCCATGCCTACATTTGTGATTTTAGTAATTTGAGTCTTCCTTCTTTTGTTCTTGGCCAGTCTTGCTGAACCTTTGTCACTGTGTTGATCTTTTTCAAAAAGACAGCTTTAGATTTCTTTGATTTTCTCTCTTGTTTTTATATCTTCCATTTTATATAATTCCAGTCAGTTATTATTTCCTTCCCTCTGTTTGCCTTCAGTTTAATTTTCTCTTCATTTTTTAGGTCCTTAAAGTATACAATTAGGTTATTGATCTACAGTTTTTATTCTTTTCTAATGTAGGCAAGTGCAGCTATAAATTTTTTTTCCTTCTCTAAGACTCTGCCTGTTGAGAAATCATTAACGGCTAAATGCATGAAATATAAGAATGCTTAGATTCCAAGGATCTTAAAGTATTAACAGGACACAGATTTTTTTTTTGGAAGGGAGAGCAAAAACAGAACATATTATCATTACTAATGGTAAATTTGTATTATTATCTTTAATATACAAACTAAAAGCTATCAAGCCTAACATTATTTTCAGAAGTATGATATAAATGATAAATATATAACTTATAATCTATCTCTCCATTAATTTCTCCCTGTACATCAGCCAATATTTTCCTTATTCCCATGATGATATATTTATCTCAGTCTAGTAATTTATTTATTAAACTAATGGTTGCATCAGTATGTTGTTTATTAAGACTTCCAATGAAATAAACTAGAACTAGGCTAACTTTCTGTTCCCCTAATTATCATGTTTTTAAAAACCGGTTTTGGAAGAGAGTTCCTACTAAGAACAGCTAAATAAACAAAAATTTTAAGGAAGAAATATATACTGGAAAGTTCCTCATCATTCAAGTCCCAACTCAAACACAACTTTTCTTTGAAGCCTTTTCTGACCATCTAGAAAATTATGTGTCTCTATAACCTTCCAATACATCCTTTTATAGGATTTGACATGTTTTTTTGTTACTGTTTGTGTTATTATAGTGTCTTCTCCCATAGGCTATTAAACTGTGAGTTCTAGGAGGGTGAGGGACAGTCTTTATTCATCACTGTGTTACCAGGACCTGACACAGTGCCTGGGACTCAACACTATTCATCTGGGAACATGGTTACCAACCAGTTCTGGGATTTTAGCCATGAGGATATGTGACACCTTGGAAGTTTGTTTCACATCTTTGGCTTCTCATTTACCCTCTATTGTCAAAGAGTTTGGGGTTGTTATTGTCATCTTCATTTTAAAATTAGAGCGACACAATACAGAGAAGTTAAATGACTTTCCAAAAGTTACATAATGAATAAAAGTCTAGTCTATAAATACATTTTCAGTCATCAACGTTCTAGAATGATATTATGCTCTTCCCTGAGGCTGCTCCCATAAGGTGTCAATGAATGAATCAAGATAATGTTTTTTGTACTATAACGCAAATATCCCTAAAGCAGAAGGAAAATGACAAATTTTACAAAATTTGTCTAGAAGAAAGTCTACTGTTGTTTTAAACTTTCCCTTTAACCTGGTGTCAAAGCTAACTTTTATTTTTTTTTAATTTTTTTTTTGTGTGTGTGGTACGTGGGCCTCTCACTGTTGTGGCCTCTTCCATTGCGGAGCACAGGCTCAGCGGCCATGGCTCACGGGCCCAGCCGCTCCACGGCATGTGGGATCTTCGCGGACCGGGGCACGAACCCTTGTCCCCTGCATCGGCAGGCGGACTCTCAACCACTGCGCCACCAGGGAAGCCCAAAGCTAACTTTTATATTGCTTCCTTTTGTTTCCATTTCTTCTACCTTGGAGGTAGAGTGCTTCCTTCACTACTGCTCTACTGCACTACCACTACTACTATACCAATATATTCCAGCAGAGGGAGCTCCAACTGTTTTACAACTATTACTATGGTGTCTTCGCTTCCTGCCGCTGTGCCTATCTCAAAGACAAGTTTTGGCTTAATTCTGGTGCCAAGTCATTGAATGGGTCTGGCTTTCCCCTGGGGGTATATTAGGAACTGGTAGGGTTTGAAAAACCTGAAGAGAGAGACTCTGTGCTTTATCATAATCTTCATATTCCATTAAGGAGGTCATATTTAAATATACAATATGAAGTAGAGAACATAATTTTTAACGCTTGATTTTCTATAGAGATCATGATAGATGATGATTCACTGATAACAACCATGCTTTTTCCCCCACAAAGGTGTCGCTTATCCAATTCATCTCAAAGGATGACACAAGGATATTTTTACATTTTATTCATTTAGCAGATCAAACACTTAAAAATATCTCTACAATCTACACTATGGACCCAGAACTCATCCCACTCTAAAATCTAGTGGTACATCCAAGAATTTAATGCTGATTGTGGTAAATTGTTGGCTTGCCTGTGTTTTTAGTAGTTTACGCAACATCTAAATGATAACAAAGAGTGCATTGTGGAGTGCTTCTAAAAGATTCATTTAGCTTGAAATAAGCATTTTTTAAAAAACACTTATTTAAAATAATAAATCAAAGAATAAAAAAAGAAGTGGAAAAATACTGAGTATCTTCTATAGGCTGGCTATGGTGTAGGCATAAATGGTAACATGATAACAATTTCATTTACAAAAATCAATTCAAATAGACTAAGGATTTAGATATAAAATGTAAAACTCAAAAGTTTTAGAAGAAAATTTTTTAAGTCTCAATTGGAAAGTGTTGTTTGTTTTTTTTTTTGCGGTACACGGGCCTCTCACTGTTGTGGCCTCTCCCATTGCGGAGCACAGGCTCCGGACGCGCAGGCTCAGCGGCCATGGCTCACGGGCCCAGCCGCTCCGCGGCATGTGGGATCTTCCCGGACCGGGGCACGAACCCGTGTCTCCTACATCGGCAGGCGGACTCTCAACCACTGCGCCACCAGGGAAGCCCTGGAAAGTGTTTCTTAAAGGAGATATAAAAACCTCAATCCATTAGGTAAAGATTGATAGATTTTATTATCAATACATTCTAATTAAAAACTGATTATCAAAAGATATCACTAAAAAGTAAGAAGCCACAAACTGGAAGATGTTTAATACTCAGATAATGAACAGAAGATTACTATTTAGAATATTGAAAATTACTCCTAAAAACTAATCAGAAAAAAGAACAAAAATCCAATAGAAAAATAAGGAAAAAATTGAAGAATTTTGCAGAAAAGGAAATCTAAATTGGTAATAAACATATGAAATATTAAAATCTCATTCATAACTAGATAAATTCAAATTAAAACCAGGAGATACTATTTATATTTACCAGATTGGCAAAACTTAAGAAATCTGGCAAAACTAAGTGCTGGTCAGAGTGTGGGACGACTGAAATCCTCAGAAACTTTCCTAAGTGTAAATCTTGGAAGACAATTTGGCACTATCTAGTGACATCAAAGTTATGAACACTGTGAAATCACAAATTCCACTTCTAAAGAAACTCTTGCATTTGCTATGTAAGCTTTTACATGTCACAAATGTACATAGCAGCGTGGTCTGTAATAGAAAAAAAAATGGGAAACAACTCAATACCTATCAACAGGGGGGATGAGTAAATTATGGTATAGGCATCCAATGCAATACTACACAGTAGTAAAAAAAATGAATAAACCATCAACAAGGACAAATCTTACATACAATGTTGAGCAAGAAAAGCAAGTTGCAAAAAAATACATATAATATGATATTGCTTATTTAAAGTTCAAAAGCATGCAAACTAAATGCAAATAGGGTAAAACTATAAAGCAATATATGGGAATGATAAACATACATTCAGGATAGTATTTATCTCTGTGGGAGAGAGAGAGGAATGTGTTTGGAAAGGAACCCTCAGAGTAAGACTTTAATTATTCTTTATACCTTATGTATACACATATACTGTTAAGTGCAGGATAAATTTAATTATTTTAAAATATTGAAAATTGTATGCATAAAACTCTATTAGCTCTGAAGGGAGAAGTCCTCTAGATAGAATGTGATGGGTCTAAATTAGAGTCATCGTTGTAGAGATAAAGCTTTAGGAGAAAATTTGTGAAATATTATGAACAAAGAAAATTCATGATCATGTTTGATTGGATTTGAGTACAAAAAAGAAAAAACGATTAAAAAGAAGCTCTGCTATTTCAAATTTTGGAGGCCAAGAGAGTTTAGATGGAACTGAGAAAGTTGGGAATGGCAACAGATTGGAAGTCAGGACTCAATATGCTGAAACTGAATATTGATAGGAAAGCTAATGGAGAGATGCAGTAGGTTGCTAGGTTGCTTTCACTGATGTGAAAGGTCATTGGTACAGGGGTCGAGGTTAAACTTAAGTGTGAATTAGATATCTGAAGCAAGGAGAGGTCAGAGGCCTTTCTTAGGACTGTTCTTGGAGGAAGAATAACCAAGCAATTAATAAAAAGCAATGAGATCAACACTGTAAAGCAATTATACTCCAATAAAGATGTTTAAAAAAAAAAAGCAATGAGATCATAACCTCCAGCTAGTATTACAGCAGCATTGTCTTCCTACAATTGTCTTTATGTACAGAAACAAGGCAAATCATAAAAAAAGGAAAAGAATGACCAATGGGAATATTAAAAAGTTCATCCTTGTTATTAATCAGAGCAATGAAATTAATTATTGGCAAAGGCTTAAAGAAGAAAATAGAGTTGCTAGAACTGTCAGGAAATAATCTCTTACACTGCTGGTAGGAGTCTCTTAGGTAAGATGTCAAAAATCTTTTGAATATATGTGTTCTCTGATGCAGCAGTTCCGCTTTTGGGGAAGTACCTTGATGATTTAGTTAGAAGTTACATTTAGTTACAGGTTATACAACCTAGTAATTTTTTTTTTTTGAAAACTGAAAAACTCAAAATAACTAAAAGTGAAACTTGATTGAAGGAACAGTAGTAGTAAGTCCATACAGTGAAACACTCTGCAATCATTTTTGGATGTTGTTAAACATAAATATTTTTTGACTTGTCAAGTTATTCAACATATATTCTTCAGTGGGAAAAAAAAAGCAATTAAAAATGCCTACATTAATTCATGTAAAGAAAATGTTCCAAAAGGATACACAGCAAGATATTAACAGTTGCTATTTTAGAATAGTGGTGTTATTTTTATTTTCTAATTTTTCAACAATAAGTATATATTGCTTTTATAATAAGAAAAAAACACGAACTTTATTTTTAATTTTTTAAAATGTCTGGAATTTTTCTTAGGTGGATCAATAATATGTTTAGATATGAAAGCAAAGAAAGAGGAAAATGTCAGGACAGACAAGGTATATAAAGAAAAGTACATCTTGTATATTCCTACCACAAATGGGTTGAATATCTTTGGTGATGTCACATCATTCTACCCTAGAAGTAAACTTGAATGTAAGAATTTAAGTCTGTATTTCAGTTGGGAGGTGATTCCAAGAAGCACTGGCAGCAGCAGAGAGGGAGAGAGAAAAACAAAGGGAAGGAAGCTAATTAAGGATGAATTATCATGCAGATCACCCTGTGGGCAGCTGGGCTCAAACCCCAGGGGAATTCTGGGAAACCGTGTAGAAGGTACCTCAGAGTTGCCTGCCCCCTCCCCCCATCAGGTCGGTGAGGTTGCTTGATTTTTAGTCACCAAGTCCCTTCAGTCACTATTTGAGAGCTGCTTGTGGGGAGATTGGAGACAGTGGAACTTCCCAGCGCTTCTAGCCTCCCCTGCCTTTGGGCTAGTGAGGCAGATAGAAAAAGCCATCAGGTAAAGAGTTGCAGGTGTCTGCTGATGGAAGCCTAGCTTTGACCTGCTTACTCCACTATCCAACTTCAGAAACACCCCTACAGACACATCTAGACTTCTTGTGCTTTCTAATGGTGATTTTATTTATTTATTTTTATTAAAAAAATTTTTTTTACATCTTTATTGGAGTATAATTGCTTTACAATGTTGTGTTAGTGTCTGCTGTATAACAAAGTGAATCAGCTATATGTATACATATATCCCCATATCCCCTTCCTCTTGAGCCTCCCTCCCTCCCACCCTCCCTATCCCACCCCTCTAGGTGGTCACAAAGCACTGAGCTGATCTCCCTGTGCTATGCGGCTGCTTCCCACTAGCTATCTATTTTATATTTGGTAGTGTATATATGTCACTTCATCCCAGCTTACCCTTCCCCCTCCCATGTCCTCAAGTCCATTCTCTACATCTGCGTCTTTATTTCTGTCCTGCCCCTAGGTTCATCAGAACCATCTAATGGTGATTTTAGATGATTTTTTCACCTTGAGTGTCCACAAAATAATATGAAGGTATAAGCATCCTTTGGGGCAGGTAGCGGGTGGGGATAAAATGAGGGAGGGAATTAAGAAGATTACAATTTGTTTCAACTGGTCTGTGCTGAGCACTGTGTTAGGTACTATGGAGACAGAACAGAAGCATAACTCGTAAATTCTGGTCCACAGAGCTTACACTATCACAGGATACTTATATACATTTAAACCATTTAAGTGACAATAAAGGCTGTGTATGGTTAAGTGTCAGCGTGAATGATGCAGCTTAAAATGCCAACTGTGGTGAGAAACGTTTCTGTATTTAAAAGTGGGTCATACACTTGAATCCTAGACCAGAGCAGTGGATTATATGACAGTTGAAAATGAGGGTAGATGATAAGCCCAGCATGAGCAAAAATGTCAGAGCAGGTGACTGAATATCTTCCAGTTGTCTTTCTAAATCCCTCTCCACCCTTCTCTATACAGCTTTGTGCCAGAAAAGCTACGTTGATGGACAAAATTAACAGACTTCCTTGTCCACTGGCTTCCAGAAGCTGCCTTTGGCAGGGGTTGTCACCTGAAGTCAAAGAGAAGGAGAGGGAGATTGGGGTAATTCTATCCTATCACCCTTCCTGCAGGGAGTCATCAAGGCTTTATTACAGTCAGCAGGCCTCTACACATAGCTTTCTCTCCCCTCCAGCTCTGGTAACTGCTCTCTTACTAGCTCAGGAGCACTGCATGCTCCTTTTAGCTTTTCCTAGAACCTGTCCACACCTTTATTAAATTTGCCTCAAATGGCTCATTAAATGTACCATGAGTTTTCTGCCAGCAGCCTGCCTGAGAGGGTGAGAGCGGGCTTCTTGGGAGGAGAGAAGAGGGAAACTTTTGTTTTTTATATAAATTTATTTATTTATTTATTTGGCTGCATCTGGTCTTTGTTGCTGCGTGCGGGCTTTCTCTAGTTGCGGCAAGTTAGGGGTACTCTTCGTTGTGTTGCATGGGCTTCTCATTGCGGTGGCTTCTCTTGTTGCAGAGCACCGGCTCTAGGTGAACGGGCTCAGTAGTTGTGGCTCGTGGGCTCTAGAGCGCAGTCTTAGTAGTTGTGGCGCACAGGCTTAGTTGCTCCGCGCATGTGGGATCTTCCCAGACCAGGGCTTGAACCCATGTCCCCTGCATTGGCACGTGGATTCTTAACCACTGTACCACCAGGGAAGCCCGAGAGAAGGGAAACTTTTGACAGACCTTGAGGAAAGGGTTCACATTGAGAAGTAGAGGTAGGTAAGATGGACACTGCTTTTAAGTTTTTTCTAAAGAAAAAAGGTAGTCCAGATTTAAGGACAGTAGCCTGAGTGAAGTTTAAAACTCCTTGACTGACATGTAGATGACTGCTTGCCAAGGCAGCATGCAGCAAAGGTGATCACATATCTTCTATCCTGAGCCCTCTTTGGCCTCATCTGTTTTCTATTCAACATTTGTGAGCATAAAGCAAGGGTCTTTTTGTGGCACCTCCAACCAGGCAGGCACGGGCTTCTGACTCAAGGCTCAGCTGATGATAAAAGTAGCAACTGAAACTTTGCATATAGGCTGAACAACAGGCTACTCAATTCTAATAACCCAGTTTCGCCTCTGAGGAAATTGGCTGAAAGTTTTTCTTTTGGTTCTGCTTCCTTGAAAATGAAATGCAATTATAATAATATCTCTTTTTCAACGTTGGCTTATAAACTTCCAAAGAGAATCACTTACAAAGAGGATCTGAAAATTTGAGCTTCTTTCTGCACCATCTGTGCAGGGATTATGAGTACATGAGTCTGTGGTTACAGGACAGCCTGTAACCATTTAGGGGAAAATTACACCATCATCACAAGGTTGCAACATGATAACCTCAAAGTATTGTCTTAAGGTTTCTGTGCAAAATGGTCAAGGCCTAATGAAGTAAATTCACACACCCTATCTGATTACTCAACCCTGGTTTATCTCTTTCAATCAATGGTTTTCACCTGCTGATCTCTTCATGTCTCCTGACTATTGTTCTTCCTTCTCCACTGACCCAGTGAAAGAACAGTCCTAAATTGCTAATTAATAAGGAAAGAAAGCCTGCAAGCCTGGGCAGTCCACTATGCTGGTTCTAAAATTTAGAAGCAGCCACATTTTGTTTAACACATACAAATATTATCATTTTCACAACTGGAACTTCTAACACTGGAAGGCTTGTAGCAGGACTATTTTCGTGGCTCAGTGGTCATGAGGGACCTAGGCTCTTTCTGTCATTCTTCCATCATCCTGTACATGACTTTCACCCTCAAATAACCTCATAGTCCAAGGTGGCTGCTAAAACTCAAGCCATTATTTCCAGGAAGAAAGAAGGATAAGAGAGGTAACTTCCAGCTGCATCAATTCCCTTTAAGCAACCATCCCTAAAGTCCCATGCAATACTTGTACTTACACCTTATGAATAGAACTTTGTCAGGGAGTGTGACAAATAATTTGTTAGCTGGGTACCTAGTCATCCCTTCAAAAAAACTGAGGTTCTTTCATTAATGAAGAAGGCAGGAAGATACTATTTAGGAACTAGCAGTATCTGCCATTCTGCATTGTAATTTTAAAAATTCAAAAAAAAAATAGAAAACTTTCAGGGATAGAATTTCTTTGAGAATGTGAAGATGATATCAGAAAGCTAATGTAATATAGATCTACAGTAGTTTTCATAGAGATCATACATTTGGAATAGTATTGGAATTGAAACAATTACATTTGTATCACTGTACCACTTTCTACCATACATATGGATACAACTTTGCTCAGAGGTGTATTGCACACACTTCAAACGTTGGAAAACAAAGTTTCTCTAAATGGGTTTTTCTAATAATTAAAGTCAGGAGACTTCTGGAGTGTGGTAGGGATAGAGGCAAAATGCTCTCATCCTGTTATGTCACGTATTGCTGGAGAGAAGATTCCACAGCTCCCACAAAGGCAGCTTGAAAGCTCAACCATGTTTAGGCAGGTTCATGGGAAATGGAAAGTGATTTAACTTGGGCAGGATGGAATAGCCAAAGTGAAATGTTAAAAGTGGAGGGGAAAAAAGCAAACCTGAATTAAATGATACGTTTTAAAAACTCACCAACACAGGTAATTTTCCAAAGAAATAATTTAGTGCCCAACCTTAACTGGCAGTGGCTATACCAAGGATGCCTTCTGTTTTAGCTCCATCTACTGACCTGTCCCCAAACTACCCAAAATAAATAATCACTTTAAACAAGAACAGTGTACCTGCTATGTAAACATATCCTCAAGTACTGTCCTCTGGCCAACGCTGCAGTCCCACTACTTCCATTCAAATCTTTGACTCAAATTCCCTGTTATATATTCTGGAGGCACCAGTGAGAATTAGCCATCGTGCTTTAAGAAGCAGAGTTGAATAGTTGCAACGGAGACCTGAAGGTCCGCAAGCCTAAAATATTTTCTTCACAGAAAATATTTGTTGGGTCCTTCTTTATTGCACAAAGTTGATATGCATTCATTTATTTCCCAAGTATTTGTTAATCAGCCACCTCATATCAAGTACTGTGCTCCTACTTTCTATTTAAGAAGTTTTCAGACAAATTAAATAGATATCTAACTAAAATGCTCACTGATATGTGCTACCTGAGGGGCAAAAATAGGTTGTAATGTGAGCCTGTACAGGAAGCGTTAACCCAGAATAGAGAGGAGGGGAACTGTAACCGGGATAGACTTCCTGATGAAAACAGTAACTAGGTTGATGTTGGTTGGTGAGTAGGAGTTAACCAGGCAAAGAGGGAGAAGGCATAGCAATTACAAAGGCCCAGAGAGAAATTAGGGAAATTTAAATATTTCAGAGATGAGAGTGAAAAATGGTCAGCAAAGGCTTAGAGATACCTGTGTCAGATTAATGGCAAGGGTAATGGATGGAAGAACTATCATAAAGTAACTAAAATAGGTTAAGTCAGGCCACTAGGGTGAGGCCAGAAAATGCAGCCATCCAGTATATCATGGGGCAGAAGGCAGGAAGTGATTGTTAAGGGAAGCTGAAGCCAGCATTTGGCTGAGGAGGAGGGTGATAAAATGGGAGTTGAGGAGTGGGAAGAAAAGTAACTGCAAACCAGTGACTCTGACCTGGACAGGAGGGGTGGTCTTGCTTGTTCAGACTCTTTAAGGAAATTTTCATAGGCAGGCAGCTGTCCAGGGGACTGCCCACTGACTGAAAGCTTTGCCTCCACTGCAAATGAAAATAAAATGGTCCCCTTCATTAATCTTTCCAAATCCCTTGGCAGGCCCCATTTGAAATTCTTTTGGAGATTGTATAAAGCCTTTTATTCCAGGATTAGAGATAAAGACTTAAAATGCAAATGTCAATTGAGGTTAAAACATTGCAATTTATTTGGACTCTTCATGTCTCCTGACTATTGTTCTTCCTTCTCCACTGACCCAGTGAAAGAACAGTCCTAAATTGCTAATTAATAAGGAAAGAAAGCCTGCAAGCCTGGGCAGTCCACTATGCTGGTTCTAAAATTTAGAAGCAGCCACATTTTGTTTAACACATACAAATATTATCATTTTCACAACTGGAACTTCTAACACTGGAAGGCTTGTAGCAGGACTATTTTCGTGGCTCAGTGGTCATGAGGGACCTAGGCTCTTTCTGTCATTCTTCCATCATCCTGTACATGACTTTCACCCTCAAATAACCTCATAGTCCAAGGTGGCTGCTAAAACTCAAGCCATTATTTCCAGGAAGAAAGAAGGATAAGAGAGGTAACTTCCAGCTGCATCAATTCCCTTTAAGCAACCATCCCTAAAGTCCCATGCAATACTTGTACTTACACCTTATGAATAGAACTTTGTCAGGGAGTGTGACAAATAATTTGTTAGCTGGGTACCTAGTCATCCCTTCAAAAAAACTGAGGTTCTTTCATTAATGAAGAAGGCAGGAAGATACTATTTAGGAACTAGCAGTATCTGCCATTCTGCATTGTAATTTTAAAAATTCAAAAAAAAAATAGAAAACTTTCAGGGATAGAATTTCTTTGAGAATGTGAAGATGATATCAGAAAGCTAATGTAATATAGATCTACAGTAGTTTTCATAGAGATCATACATTTGGAATAGTATTGGAATTGAAACAATTACATTTGTATCACTGTACCACTTTCTACCATACATATGGATACAACTTTGCTCAGAGGTGTATTGCACACACTTCAAACGTTGGAAAACAAAGTTTCTCTAAATGGGTTTTTCTAATAATTAAAGTCAGGAGACTTCTGGAGTGTGGTAGGGATAGAGGCAAAATGCTCTCATCCTGTTATGTCACGTATTGCTGGAGAGAAGATTCCACAGCTCCCACAAAGGCAGCTTGAAAGCTCAACCATGTCTAGGCAGGTTCATGGGAAATGGAAAGTGATTTAACTTGGGCAGGATGGAATAGCCAAAGTGAAATGTTAAAAGTGGAGGGGAAAAAAGCAAACCTGAATTAAATGATACGTTTTAAAAACTCACCAACACAGGTAATTTTCCAAAGAAATAATTTAGTGCCCAACCTTAACTGGCAGTGGCTATACCAAGGATGCCTTCTGTTTTAGCTCCATCTACTGACCTGTCCCCAAACTACCCAAAATAAATAATCACTTTAAACAAGAACAGTGTACCTGCTATGTAAACATATCCTCAAGTACTGTCCTCTGGCCAACGCTGCAGTCCCACTACTTCCATTCAAATCTTTGACTCAAATTCCCTGTTATATATTCTGGAGGCACCAGTGAGAATTAGCCATCGTGCTTTAAGAAGCAGAGTTGAATAGTTGCAACGGAGACCTGAAGGTCCGCAAGCCTAAAATATTTTCTTCACAGAAAATATTTGTTGGGTCCTTCTTTATTGCACAAAGTTGATATGCATTCATTTATTTCCCAAGTATTTGTTAATCAGCCACCTCATATCAAGTACTGTGCTCCTACTTTCTATTTAAGAAGTTTTCAGACAAATTAAATAGATATCTAACTAAAATGCTCACTGATATGTGCTACCTGAGGGGCAAAAATAGGTTGTAATGTGAGCCTGTACAGGAAGCGTTAACCCAGAATAGAGAGGAGGGGAACTGTAACCGGGATAGACTTCCTGATGAAAACAGTAACTAGGTTGATGTTGGTTGGTGAGTAGGAGTTAACCAGGCAAAGAGGGAGAAGGCATAGCAATTACAAAGGCCCAGAGAGAAATTAGGGAAATTTAAATATTTCAGAGATGAGAGTGAAAAATGGTCAGCAAAGGCTTAGAGATACCTGTGTCAGATTAATGGCAAGGGTAATGGATGGAAGAACTATCATAAAGTAACTAAAATAGGTTAAGTCAGGCCACTAGGGTGAGGCCAGAAAATGCAGCCATCCAGTATATCATGGGGCAGAAGGCAGGAAGTGATTGTTAAGGGAAGCTGAAGCCAGCATTTGGCTGAGGAGGAGGGTGATAAAATGGGAGTTGAGGAGTGGGAAGAAAAGTAACTGCAAACCAGTGACTCTGACCTGGACAGGAGGGGTGGTCTTGCTTGTTCAGACTCTTTAAGGAAATTTTCATAGGCAGGCAGCTGTCCAGGGGACTGCCCACTGACTGAAAGCTTTGCCTCCACTGCAAATGAAAATAAAATGGTCCCCTTCATTAATCTTTCCAAATCCCTTGGCAGGCCCCATTTGAAATTCTTTTGGAGATTGTATAAAGCCTTTTATTCCAGGATTAGAGATAAAGACTTAAAATGCAAATGTCAATTGAGGTTAAAACATTGCAATTTATTTGGACCAAAGTACAACAGACAGTGAGCCAACAGATATCAGATCTTTACCAATTTTACTTTATGGAACTTTAGGGAAGGGAAGGAATCTCTAATGAAAGGTCCTTACTTATTAAGGCTAGTCCTGTTTATTCTCAAATGGAGCTAGGGAAGAATGAATAAAAGTTAAGAAGATATCCTTGTCATATTTAGGAAATGTGTGTTCTTTTCTTTTCATTGAGGTTGTAGTAGAGGAAGTTTTCCTTGACTCTCCTAGGGTCTCTGTCTACCTCTGAAAATGAAACGGACAAAGACAGATGAACAGGATAAAAGCATACACATTTTATTGAATTTTTACGGGTATGTGGGAGACTTCATGTACATTCAAGAGAATGAAGACCCAAAGAAGTGACCTGAGCAAGAAGCTTTTACACCTTTTAGACAAAGAAACAATAAATGTGTGAAGAATTGACAAGACAGTGGTGTTTGGGCTAGGGTTAGTAAGTGGTGAAGAAGTAACTAGGAAGATAAGGGTTAGCTTATCTTAGGTATGTTTATACAGACTTCTCAGCCCTAAATTCCATCTCTGGCAATATAAATGTCTTCTTTAGTCCTGGTATAGGGAGGGTACTTTTTATATGGGCGTTTGATGACCTGTTTTGGGGAAGAAGAGTGAGGCGGGAATGAAGAGTGACCTTCCTGCTTCTGTTTTCTCAGATTCTTTCAGTTTAAGATATTCAATATGCCAAGGTGCCATATTTTGGGGTAGCATGTTCTGAATCCCATCAAGATGTATCTTGTTTTGTAAGATTTTATTTTTAAAAATAATTATTTGAGAGCATTGTTGTGGCTATATCACATTTTAGGGAAGGATTTCCCACCCCACCCCCCCAGTTTATTGTTATTTGGTTTGAGAATTTCATTTAACTTTCAGAATTTTTGCCTGACTCCCCTCTCCCAACAAAATGCTCTATATTGGTATACCTTATATGCTCCCCACTCCCCCTGCCACCCTCTGCATACCTTTTTTTTTTTTTTTTTTTTGCCGTACGCGAGCC
>NC_041220.1:59697680-59741290 GCF_002837175.3 Physeter macrocephalus
AGCCTCTCACTGTTGTGGCCTCTCCAGTTGCGGAGCACAGGCTCCGGACGCGCAGGCTCAGCGGCCATGGCTCACGGGCCTAGCCGCTCCGCGGCACGTGGGATCTTCCCGGACCGGGGCACGAACCTGCGTCCCCTGCATCGGCAGGCGGGCCCTCAACCACTGCACCACCAGGGAAGCCCTGCATACCTTTTTATTTATCATTATCTGTTTAGTCAGTCTCCTCCACTAGATCTTAAGTCTCCACAAGGGCAGGGACTATTCGGTATTGTTCACTGTGTATTTCCCAGTTCCTAACTCAGTGTCTGGCATATAGTAGGTGCTCACTAAATATTTTTGAAAAAATAAATGGTAACAATATTGAAATATTGTGTATATTTCTTTGATGTTGTTAGTAACTACAAGTAGTTTGGTATATGTCAATTGGCAGAGGAGAAAAGAGCAGTTCTGTTCTATAAGCATTTTTTAGAAGCTACTGCCCATGCAATTAAAAAGAAGTTCAGGGCTTCCCTGGTGGCGCAGTGGTTAAGAATCCGCCTGCCAACGCAGGCGACAAGGGTTCGTGCCCCGGTCCGGGAAGATCCCACATGCCACGGTGCGGCCAGGCCCGTGAGCCACAACTACTGAGCCTGCGCATCTGGAGCCTGTGCTCCGCAACGGGAGAGGCCGCGACAATGAGAGGCCCACGCACCGCGATGAAGAGTGGCCCCCGCTCGCCGCAACTGGAGAATGCCCTCGCACAGAAACGAAGACCCAACACAGCCAAAAATAAATATAAAATAAATTAATTAATTACTTTAAAAAAAGTTCAGATTATAAAAAAATTCTATTATAACATGGTCTTACTAAATATATAGTATTACATCATGCTTCCAGACAAATTTTACAATTTGTGTGTGTGTGTGTGTGCCCCTGCCACCCTCTGCATACCTTTTTTTTTTTTTTTTTTTGCCGTACGCGAGCCTCTCACTGTTGTGGCCTCTCCAGTTGCGGAGCACAGGCTCCGGACGCGCAGGCTCAGCGGCCATGGCTCACGGGCCTAGCCGCTCCGCGGCACGTGGGATCTTCCCGGACCGGGGCACGAACCTGCGTCCCCTGCATCGGCAGGCGGGCCCTCAACCACTGCACCACCAGGGAAGCCCTGCATACCTTTTTATTTATCATTATCTGTTTAGTCAGTCTCCTCCACTAGATCTTAAGTCTCCACAAGGGCAGGGACTATTCGGTATTGTTCACTGTGTATTTCCCAGTTCCTAACTCAGTGTCTGGCATATAGTAGGTGCTCACTAAATATTTTTGAAAAAATAAATGGTAACAATATTGAAATATTGTGTATATTTCTTTGATGTTGTTAGTAATTACAAGTAGTTTGGTATATGTCAATTGGCAGAGGAGAAAAGAGCAGTTCTGTTCTATAAGCATTTTTTAGAAGCTACTGCCCATGCAATTAAAAAGAAGTTCAGGGCTTCCCTGGTGGCGCAGTGGTTAAGAATCCGCCTGCCAACGCAGGCGACAAGGGTTCGTGCCCCGGTCCGGGAAGATCCCACATGCCACGGTGCGGCCAGGCCCGTGAGCCACAACTACTGAGCCTGCGCATCTGGAGCCTGTGCTCCGCAACGGGAGAGGCCGCGACAATGAGAGGCCCACGCACCGCGATGAAGAGTGGCCCCCGCTCGCCGCAACTGGAGAATGCCCTCGCACAGAAACGAAGACCCAACACAGCCAAAAATAAATATAAAATAAATTAATTAATTACTTTAAAAAAAGTTCAGATTATAAAAAAATTCTATTATAACATGGTCTTACTAAATATATAGTATTACATCATGCTTCCAGACAAATTTTACAATTTGTGTGTGTGTGTGTGTGTGTACACTAAAACTGGTCTTGCTGTATTTTTCAAAATGTATTTACATTAAATTTACAAAATATAATGTTCTGAAGAGAAATATTCTAAAGTATTAATATTTATTTCTATTTCTGCTATTTAAAAAAATAAAAGTGATTTTTTTTCCCCTAGAAATGAAATTTCAAATTCAAATAGTCATTTTGGGGTTTTTACATAAGATGCTAATATTAAAAAAAAACTCTTTTCTAGCAAAATCAATCCAAACCTATGTGTTAATATTTATAAATGTACCTAGGATTGAATTTATTCTGAAACAGATTCCTAGGGTTGTGAAAGCTAGAGGTTGCTCTAACAAAAGACACATTTAGGAGAATATCCTTCTTCAAAGTTTTTTCTTTGCTCTCTCATTATCCCCCTCCTCCTACATTTCATTGACTTTATCGAAAAATCAGTTTATGTCAACATCATTTTTACTTGCAATGGTATTTAGCAGCGAGTGCTTAGGTCAATCAACTGCTTCCGTGGGCTTATAAACTGTGGTTATGCGCTTACAAACACCAGCTGTTTTATATATCCTTTGCAGAGCCTGTGGAGAAACTGACAGCAATAAAAGTAGAAGTTTTATCCTTTCTTTTTTTTTAGAGACATAAACCTTAAGAACCCTCACCATGATCAGGAGGGGACTTATAGTACTGCCACAGAAGTGAAGAAACGGATAACTCCACAGGTATTTATGCCGTGGCCTATCTAAAAATGTGTTTTGGGGACGCCCGCTAGGCCCCGGCCCGTCAGCATCCGGCAGGATAACGCTTCCAGCCTGGTGAAAACTCCCGCTACCCAAGCGGAGCTGGGCTCGGAGAGCACGTGGGGCGGGGGCGGACCCCCGGAGGAGGTAATTGGAAACCACACTTCCCAGAGTGCTGTGCGCAGGCGCGGGTGAGAGGACGCCAGGCACCGGCTGGGCACAGCGAGGCCGCGCAGAAGAGAGCGCGTCCGTCGGGTTCTAGCGCGGTGCTGGTACGGCGCCGCTCGGGGCTGCGGGAACCTGAGAGCGCGGCTGCATCCTTGGCGAGGCCGGGAGGAACCGAGCGGAGGGACGAACCGAGGACTGAGGTAACCGGACGCTCGTTCCCCCTCACTCCCCTCTTCCTTTGTGCGGTGCTGTCCCCTCCTGCCAAGTCCTCCCTCACCACAAATCGTAGCGCCGCCCGGGCTCGCGCCTGTGGCGTGGGGAAACTCCAGCCCTGCGCGCAGTAACCCAAACTCCACAGCTGAGAGGGTTTGGGCCCATTAAACCGCTGCACGGTTTCTGTCGGTCCCACGGGGTCGCGTTCCCCGAGGGAAACCTCAGCCTCTGGCTCTGTCAGCTTCGCCAGCGGCCCCCTGGCTCGCTCCTCTGGGTTTTTCGAAGAAGTGAGGGGCAAGCAGGTGCTTTGCGGGGGTCCCGGGCATGAGCACTGCGGTGCGGCGGGCGCGGGTCCGGGGAGGGCGGCCCTACACCCCCGGGACCCGCGGCCTGTGGGGGTGGGGCAGGCAGGCTGACTCCGGGCCCTGCGGCGCCGGACGCGCGGCCCGCCGGGGGGTTAACCATGGTCCGGGATGCTCGCTCCGGGGGCTTGCTGCCCGCTCGGAGGGTTAGCCGCCCCTCCGGGACTGGCCCGCCTGAGGGGTTCGTGGCCCGTCGGGACTGGCCGGTCCGCGGGTCTCTCTGAGGATCGGACTGGCCGGTGTTGGGGGCTTGCAGCCCGCGCCCGGTGGACCATCCGCGGGGGTGGAGACCGGATCGAAGAGTGCCTCCCGGTGTGACACTAGAAACTGCAGCCTCTTTCAAAACACGCAGCTGCTCAGTGGAGTTGTTTTACAGTCGCGGATGCCTGCTCTCTCCTCCTTTCTCTCAGTTCTGGGCTTAGCTTGCTGGTTTCCTGCGGGAGGCGATTTATCTACTTCGCTCGAGTTTTCTAGCCCGTGGCTGGTCCTTTACTGGATTCGCACTGTCCTAGCGTTTGGGTGCCTGAGTTTGAAAAGCTTTTTGTATGTTTTCGCACTTGGCAGTGTTGGATCGGATGAGTTTTTGTAGGAAATTGAACTTTTCTCAGTATTCCTTCTAATCTGCATTAATAGCATAACTATGTTTGGCCCTTTACCTTATGCTAATGTTACCACTTTGGGAGGATTCTTTGGGAAAAAGTTCTTGAAAGACACTGGTTCGACACCGGTATTTTATTTGCTTGTTGCACGTTTTTTTCTTCGCATTGTTTTTTTTCCTGTGTAGGTTGATACTTGCTCGACTCTTGGTGTTCTTCATTTTCGTTCTATGAGGAAATCCTTTAACTCCACCTCCCTCGAGTCTTGATCCTGCCAGAGGGTAGACTTGGGTAAGCAGAGGATCTCTACTTGGCGGTGGCTTTTTTCATTGGCTGCTGCTTTTCCTCCTCCTTCCTAGGGGCACCCACTTTAGTTTGTCAGTCAACCCATGACCTACTTCAAACTTTCAGTCACTTTGTATATCGCCCTTAAGATGCGAAGAGTATGAACATAAATATCAAAAGAAATCTTAGGATACCATACTCTATTGCATTTAGATTCATCATGTTAACAGTTAAAGCTGTTAATTCTTTCAGCATTTGATAAGATTACTATTGTTTTCTAAGATGGTAATATATTCTGTAATAATTGCACATTCTGTATCCTGGCAGGAAATTTAATTCACAGCCAGTGAGGGCAATTTTAAAAAATACTATTTCCTCATTTGTTGAGAAGAAAGTGAGGTAGATAAATTAGAACCCCCCACCCTTTATCAAAATAGTTTAGAACAGTTTTAGGTTCATAGCAAATTTAAGTGGGAGGTACAGATTTCATATACCTTCTGCCCCCAATATGCCCCCTGCCTTGCCCTATGTATGCACAGTCTCCCCTAACAAAATCCCCACACCAGAATGGTACATTTGTTACACTCGATGAACCTGCATTGATACATCATCACCCAAAGTCCAGAGTTTACATGAAGGTTCACTCTTGGTGTTGTACTTTCTGTGGGATTAGACAAATGACCCTTTTCCAAAAAATCAAGAACTCTTAAAAGAGTTGTAGAGAACTGAAAATGGGTTTGTCATTTTGAAAAGATTAAAGGGGCTATTTTGAACGTCCTAAAAATTAATTTCAAATAGCTTTTGTGTTTTAAAACATTGGGTATTTAAACTGGTTTCTTATATTTTAATTTTCAACAAAGAGTCATTTATTTTTGTGTATTAAGAACTAAAGACTTGAGGGAGAAGAAATGCTTCCTAGAATAAGAAAATGTCATATATTTCAGTCCTGAAACTCATTAGCTTGAGAGTTTCTTCACTTTTCTGAAAAACATGTTTTATGTAAACCAATGAAGCAAGAGGAAATGGAACATTTGAAATATACGTTTTTTAAAAAATTGATGTCAATATTCAAGATACAACTACACTAAAATGTGACCCATTAGGCTTTTTTAAAAAAAAATCTATTTTATTTGGGTGAGGGGCTCTTGTGGAAGCATCAGGATATAATAACATATTGAGCTCAGTTCTGGAACTAGGCAACTCTGGATTAGAATACCAGCTCTTCAGTTGTTGGCTGTGTGACTCTGTCAAGTTATTTTCTGAACCTCTATTTCCTTAGCTGTAAAAGGGGGTAAAAATATTCATTTTTATAATGTGAAGTCATTTTATAAACTGTAATGCACTATCATATTCATCAGTATCATGCTATATTTCAAAATGTTGCCAGTGTAGTTTATTTTCTGTTGAATACTGCTTATGTAAGTACTGTCAAACTTTTTTTTTTAAGGGTTGGCTGTACAAGAGAGTTCATTGTCTGGTTATGAATAATTTAGTTCTTGTGAGTCAGAGGTAAAATTATGGAAGAGGGTCAAAGGGACCTTGAGAAAATTTCTACTTTGTCTGTGGTTCTTAACCTGGATCTATGGATGTGTCCATAAATGGTCTTAAGAGTCTGAATTCTGTGTAAATTTGTGTTTTTCTGGGGAGAAGACCCACAGCTTTCAATGTATGTTTAAAAGGAGTTCACGACCCTTTTTAAACTGAACTGAAGCATTAGCTTCAGTTATCTAAGGAGGTTTCTTTACTAGATATTTTGCAGATTATTTTTAAAATTATTTTTTTGGTAAAGGAAAGTGAACAGAATTTTGTGTGTTTGTGTATGTGTATACAGATAATCTTTGAAGCACTGTTTTTCTTCTAGAAATAGAGGTTGATATTTTTGATATCTTATATTCATACCAATAAGAGTGCGGCTGCTTATACCTGGAGCACACACCGCTGATTGATCCATTATTGTTAGGCAGATAATGTCCACTGCTCCTCCTACCCCTCCAGCCTTGATGGGCATTAAAATGCATGGCAAAGAATGTCACCCTAATACAATCCAGCATGTTAGAATATGATTTTGAAATGCTAAAAGATAATTTGGTTTGTTTACTCTAAAATTTGGACTTTTTTTCTTTTCTCAACAAAACACCAAATGCTAAAGAAAATTAAGTATTTTCTCTTCCAAACTAGATGATGATACTTACATAGTATATTTATGTTGTAATATTTCTCCTTATATAACACGGAATGTGAAGTTATATTGAATCCTAATTGATGATCATTATAACATTCAGCATTGCTAGTTTGGAAAGAATGTGAAATTTACAGTCAGCTTATGTAGATTAAATTTTAATTTGTGATTTTAATTATGACATTTAAAATTAATCTTATTTGCATTTTGGGAATTTCAGAAGTAGGTTAGTGTTCTAAGTTTGAGTTCATTCCTGTAATAGAGTTTGGAAGTAAGCTGTATCAAACTGCCCTATTTTCTTTGTTAGTGATAGATTGCTGGGCTATAAGGCTTTACATTGTGAAGCCAACTTCTGTTTCTGGGTCAGTTACCAGTAGCAGTCACAAGGTCTGAAGAGTATGAGGTGGATCAAGTGATGGTATACAAACTTATGAATGAGTGTATCCAGTAGAGTAATGTCTTTTAAAAAAATTATTAATTAATTAATTAATTTGTTTATTTGTCTGCGTCGGGTCTTAGTTGAGGCACGCAGGATGTTCGTTGAGGCATGCGGGATCTTTCGTTGAGGCGTGCGGGTTTTCTCTTCTGTAGTTGTGGTGCACCGGCTCCAGGGCGCGTGGGCTCTGTAGTTTGCGGCAGGTGGGCTCTCTCATTGAGGTGCATGAACTCAGCAGTTGTGGACCGCGGGCTTGGTGGGATCTTAGTTCCCTGACCAGGGATCAAACCCGCATCCCTTGCATTGGAAGGCAGATTCTTTACCACTGGACCACCAGGGAAGTCCCCCTCTTTTTTGAGTTTTTTTTTTTTTTCTTTTCCCTTTTGATATTGGTATTTTCATTTGATATCTGAATGCTTTTCAAAGTTCAAGGTTCTAAATAAATACTTGGGGATTTATAAAGTAGCAGAACTAGTTTAGCTCTCTAGATTTGCACTTTATAAAAGTAGTCTGAGAGGTCTATATGGATCTTGAAGATCAGTTAGAGATGAATGTCAGCATTTGCATAGTGTGTGTATATCTGTATACACACACATATATATATAAAAGTCACTGTGTTGCATCTTTAGTTATTTTAATGCAGAGGATTGCGTATTTCTTTAATAATGAAAGTTTGAGTTAAATTAATTGGATACAGAAAACAGGAATCATTTTAGCAAAAATTTTATCTATGGAAATACTGTCATGTTAAGAAGATCAGTGATTTTATAAGGGAAAAGAATCTGAAAAAAGAAAAAAATACGTATAAGTGAATCACTTTGCTGTTCACCTGAAACAAACACAACATTGTAAATCACCTATACTTCAATTTTTAAAAAATCAGTGATTTTATGTGTGTTCTCTTACTCTTGAACTTTAAAAAAAAATTCAAAAACATTTTCTGTATGGGGAGAATATTATTAACATCCATATTTTAGTTCTTAAAATCTATACATACCGTACAAAGATGTAGTTACACTCCCTGTACAAAGACAGTTAATGCCATCTTTGGACTAGTGTTAAGAGTTTTGGCTGTATAGTCATGCAAGCCTGTGTTGAGTCTTGGGCATTGCCACTTAATAGCTGTGTGACCTTGGGTAGGTTTCTTAACTTGTGTGAGCCTTATTGTCTACAACTGTAAATATAGGAATAATACCTCTTTGAGTTGTCCTGAGGAGTGGAATGAATAAATGTGAAATATCTAACTCAAATAATAGCAGTTACTTGTATAGCTTTTGTGCCAGACAATTTATTAAATCAGTCCTTATAACAATTTTATGAATTATGAAGTTTGTACTTTAACTGTCCTCATTTTTACAGGTGAAGAAACTGAGGCTGATAAAAGGTTGTATAATTTAACCAAAGTCATACAGTCATACATACAAAGTAGATAGTAAGCACTCAACTAATGCTGACTGTTGTTTATTTTTTTAAAAAGAAAGACTTAGAGTAATATAGCCAGTTCTCATCTTTTGCTATAGTGAAAAATGAATCTGAATGTAGATCATTATATAGCATATTTTATTTCTTTGCTGGAAAAAATGTTGATTGGAGGATTGTTTTCCTCACCAAGGGCTGAGGATCACATAATTTGTAAAAGTAATAATGTCCATTTATTGAATGCTTGCTGTGAACTAGATACAGGGCTAAGTACTTTACTTATACTACTTCATTTATCCTTCCCAACAGTCTTACAGAAAGCTGAGGCTCAGAGTGATTTTAAGTGACTTGCCCAAGGTTACACAACTAGTAGGGAATCTCAAAACTGGCTCTAAAGTCTGCTATTAACCACTAGTTTATGTGCCTTGTGTTAGATATGACTATAGATTTCTCTAAAAAGAAAGGCAACAGCTTAAATAATTTTAAATAGGAAAAAAGTACTCTCATAGTTTAGAACTAGAAGTACAGTAGGCCCTCTGTATCTGCAGATCCCATATATGCAGATTCAAGGAAACTCAGATCGAAAATATTCAAGAAAAAAAATTCCAGAAAGTTCCAAAAAGCAAAACTTGAATTAGCTGTGCTTTGGCAACTATTTACATAGCATTTACATTGTATTAGGTATTATAATTAATCCAGAGAGGATTTAAAGTATATGAGAGGAGGATGTACATAGGTTATATGCAAATACCATTCCGTTTTATATAAGGGACTTGAGCATCCTTGCATTTTGGTATGAAGGGCCGTGTCCTGGAACTAATCCCTCAGGATATCAAGGGAAGACTGTAAACAGCGATTTCCCAGATCTGTGGTTTTGTAGGCCAAACCCAGCTTGCTTCTGGTTGTGTAAAGTTTTATTGGAACACAACCACACTCATTACTTTAATATCTATGGGTGCTTTCCTACCACAATGGCATAGTTGAGTAGTTGTGACAGTCTCAATGACACATAAAGCCTGAAATATTTACTGTCTGGCCCTTTACAGAGAAAGATTGTTGACCCTGACCTAGACCAATGCTGTTCTTTTATAAATGAAGAAACCGAGACATGAAAGATTAGGTAACTTCCTAGTAATGCGGTTAGTTAAAATCCAATTCTCCTGATACCTAACTCACTGTTTTTTCTCCTATACCATGCTACTTCTTAAGTCCTATAAAATCAACAAGTGTACCATATAATCATTATATAAGGGACTTTAAAGTATTATAAAATGTTTATAATATATAGGAATATTTAACCTAGTTAAAACAGAATGCTAGCTATAATAAGAGTAAACATTTAGTCATTTCTCTTTCTTTCTTAGAATTTGAAGAGCTTTGGGATTATACTTTGTATAGCCCATGGCTTAAAGTTCTGCAGCCAGCTTTAAACTTATATTTCCTTATTTTCCTTCACAAATTTCTCTGTAAAAAATAGAGGCTTTGGAATTGTTTCATTAATTGATTGTAAACAGCAGTTCAAGTTAGAAACCTATCACATATACATCTATAAAATACAGATCATACAGTTTGTACCTAGTTTTTTCTACTTACTGTTACATTATCCATGAAGTTTTTAAGCATTGAGGTGATGTGATCAGATATGAATTTGGGAATGATAACTGGCAGCAGTAAGAAGGATGTATTGGGGAGAGAAGAGGCTGTGGGGAGGCTATAATAATAACTGTGAGATGATGGGGCCTGTGACTAAAGTGGTGTGGCTGGAGAAGCAAGGCCAACAATATGAGAAAAATTTAGGGAGCAGAGTGTATGAAACTTGGTTATAGTTGGATAAAGTAGAATGGGAACTTTGAGTACGTGTGAGCTATTGCATTCAATGGGGAGCCCTCTTGATCACGAAGGCTAGTTTAGGCTCTCCCATAATATCCAGCATATTTCTCTACTGTTGCCTTTACCACATTATTATTATAACCTGTTTGTGTCCCGTGTAGATGATTCAAGCTCCTTAATGGTGGGAATTATGTCATGTCTTATTCATCTTTTGGGGGGACAGATTATTTAAAAACATCAGATTATGCCTTTGCATACTTCTTTTTTTAAAGGAAAATACAAGAGATAGATTGGTTAAAGTATTTCTAAATTTCTTCACATTTAGGATCTGACTCTTGAAGCATTTTAATGAGTCACTTGTTTTTCCATTCATTATAATCTCATCCATCTAGAGGATTGATGATGCAGCCTTTCTTAAGTGTGCTGTATCATCTTCTGAGGGATTTTCGTCTAGGCCACTAACAACACCATTCTTCAGATTTTGATGTGGGTACTTTGTTGGTATGTAATACATGTTATTTTTGCATGTATCTTAGTAGCAAAACATAATACAGCCTCACCTATTGTGGCTACCTGCCTTTCTTGCGTCCCATAAAGTAGTGCTTTTCAGACTCTGTAGTGAAAGACTAGTTTGTGAACTAATACTTTGGAAAAGACAACAAAAATAAATTAATTACTGGAAAAATGAAATGAAAAAAGGACACACAAAATTCAAACTTCAATTTTTTATGAAATTCAACAGACATAAAATTACTTTCAAATATAACTTGCTATCAGAGTTTCTAGACACTCCATTTGTGTACTACCTCACTGCAGACCTGTTTAAAAAAAACGTTTGTGGACCAGATCCACTTTGAATAGTACTGGTAGTACTGCTGTAAAGCACTTTGTTGTTGCTTTTCATATTCATCTTTGAATTTCCAGAACCTGCAATATAACATGTGATGACTGATTGAATGATTAATATAAGACAGATGGTGTTTATCCTTAACACTGACAAGTGTTTGTTTTTTATTGAAATTTCTTGAAATGTTATAAAACCAAATGAGTAGTATATATCCTTAGTATATATATGCATATGTTGGTTTATGTGCTTATTTTGTAAAAATAAAAGGAAGTTCCCAAACTCCAAAGAGAAGACTGATTCTTGTATAGCCATGGTAACAATTAGTCATCAGAACCAATTTCAAATCTGCTTACTCAATAAATGACAGTTCTTTAGCATTCATTTTAACTCAGTGTAATAAATCAACAACTTCCCTTAGTGAACAAGATTTTGCAAGCCTCTGCAAGTCCATCAGCTACTGAACGCCACACTTCCTTGCAAGCTCTATGTAAGATTAGCAATGTGCTCTATTCAGAGGAACTATGCCTGACCAGCATGGCTCTCCCTGAAGTAAGTAATAATTATTACTTAGCTTTGTGTTTTTTGCTTTATTTCATATATTGAGTGGGAAATATCTCATCTTTTGACACTTGGAAACAAATTATTGGTAAATTAATTTTTTAGTAGGCTTCATGTTTTTATTCAAGTAATTATCATCTGTTATCTGAGTACAACCCTGTGACTTCTATGACATTCTCAAGTAATAATAATAGGGGCTCCTCTTAAGAGTTTGCAAATGCAATTCACATATTTAGGTAAACTTCAAGTCCTTTTTTTTTTTTTTTTTTTTTTGTGGTACGCGGGCCTCTCACTGTTGTGGCTTCTCCCGTCGCGGAGCACAGGGTCCGGGCGTGCAGGCTCAGCGGCCATGGCTCACGGGCCTAGCCGCTCTGCGGCATGTGGGATCTTCCCGGACCGGGGCATGAACCCGCATCCCCTGCCTCGGCAGGCGGACTCTCAACCACTGCGCCACCAGGGAAGCGCCCCCCCTTTTTTTTTAAACTGTTTTATACTAGACGTTTAAACTATTGTGACTGTAATAAATTAAGTGGTCCAGTTCAAACAAGGAAATAATTATTGGTAGTGAAGCATCAGTAGAATGCCTTCTCAATAAAACAGACTCTAAAATAGAAACCTCTTAGAAAATATACAGTGCAGTGAAAATGTTGTTTTTAGACCTGGGAAATGACAGTAGTATTTAGCAAGCAGACTCTGATAACAAATAACAATTGTATCTAAACATGCTAATGCTGAGAAACACATTTTTTTGTAAGTCACAGTAGTAAATTCTTGGAAGTTGCATGTACCTTTACTGAGTAGGAACTACCGAAGCTGTAATTCAGTTTGTCAAAGCAGCAGATTCTCCTTTAATTACTGGCATAATATATTTTTTTCTGGACCATTTGATTCAAAATTTAAAATCTCTATACTCTGCTTTTGTAAATAAAAAGGAAATAATGAGTATAGCTTAATTTTTTTCTGACTTAAAAGTAAAAAAATAAATTTTAAGAAACATTTAACTGTGAAATGAAGTAACTCAAAAATGTCTGCTAAGTGACATCCTTTATGATTGTGATTAAAATAATATATGCAGAATGCAGTGTTATTTTAAGATAATTTATATGTTGATTTGGATAATAGAAAAATAGTCTCCAGGGTTCATAATTAATCTGTTCATCCATTCCGTAAGTATTTTTAGTACCTCTATTTATGTGTTGTGCTCAACATGGGAACAGTAGGAGTGAGTAGAAAGTACCTTTATTTTGGGGACTTATATAGTGTTACGGGAAAGACTAATAGTGAATAGGCAATTATTACGAGTATTATAAATTTGACTAAAAAGTTGAGTATGGTATAATCCACTATATAAGTGCAATGGAAACTATGTGATTAAATTGTTATAGGAGCACAGAGGAAGTACACCCAATCCAGGCTAGGAATAAGGGAGATTTTCAGGGCTGGCCTTTTTGAGCAAATGAACCTCACCTGAGCCTTAAGAAATGAGTAAGAGTCAGTTGATAAGACTGGGAGTTGGTAAAGGGCATTTCTAAATGAGAAGATAGCCTGAACAGAGGCAGAGAGGTATGAAATAGCATGAAGTGTGTGGAGAATTACATGCAGTCATGTTTTCCTCTATACAACATAAGGTGGGGTTTACCATCTTATTTCACAAATCCACACGAGTTAAGTTTGGTAAATACACATTCTCTGTCAACTTTCAGATATAGCTCTAAAATTAATCAGAAACTGCTATAAAATATATTTAGTATCATTTAAAGTCTTCTTCTAACTGAATTGTAAAGAGTACAAACTAAGGTTATTTTAAAGAAGAATGAGTCTAAATAGCACTATTGCTGCCTGTAGTAAGTACTGCATCAGTAACTATATAGCATTGAGTTTATTTTAGAGGTGCTTTCAATCAAAGTGCCATTTGAAATTCTACTTAGTCCTCTTCTGATTAATATTTAGTAAAAAAGTCACTCTGCCTGTGAAGACCTTTCTGAGGATAATACAGTATGAGTTAATACAGTATTGTGCATAATAGTATTTCATCTTGATAGTACATGCTAAAATGTCAGATTATAAATGCAAAGAAGTTTGAAAAAAGAGAATAAAGTGGGCTGACTTAACATAGTAGTACCTTTATGCTTTTGCTGTAAGGCCTCTTTTCTGTGATTCATTGTAAATTGTTGTGTTTACGTGTAAAAGTACATTATTTTTGTTGTGTATTTCCTGCAGTGAACCAGTAAAACCTGTCTTCTTCTGTTTGAAGTATTTTTTTCTTCAGAACTTCCTATTTTGTTGGTTGATATGACTTTACTGGCTCTTAGAGGAACAATAACAATGGCCTCAACTTCCCTGTCTCAATGCCATAATGTGCCAGGGTATGATAGAAACAAACTTCCATGAACCATCTCTCTTTTTTTCTGGTGTTTTTAATCTCTTAATATATTGGGAGAAGGAGGAGTATCATCTTTTTTTCTTCCTAGGAGTCAGAATCTTAGATACATTAAAAAAAATTCTGGGTTAGAGTTTAGGTGGAGTTACACTTGCACTCATTATTAATACGCAGTCTTTATAAGTCCCACAGTCAGTTCTTATTAGGATGTTATCTTTTTTTTTTTTAACGTCTTTATTGAATTTGTTACAGTAATGCTTCTGTTTCTTATGTTTTGGTTTTTTGGTCGCGAGGCATATGGGATCTTAACTTCCCAACCAAGGATTGAACCTGCACCCCCTGCATTTGGAAGGCAAAGTCTTAACCACTGGACCACCAGGGAAGTCCCTCTGCTAAGTTCTATAGAGTGAGTGTCTTAGAGTAAATATTTTTTTCCTGCTCCTGTCTTCCTGTTCTACTTTATATAATAGACTTTTAAAAAAGTTGAAAACATTGCATTCTTTAAATAGACCATTTTAAAAGAATTTAGTATAGAAAGTTTTTGAGCTGTTGTGTCTTGCCCAAATCTGATGTCAAATGTAAAAGTAATTTTATGAAAATGAATATTTGTTAATGCCCTTTTTATAGAGCAGTCCTCTGACAAAGGAAATAATTTTATGACCGTAATAAAGCCTTTTACTAGATAGAAGTTAGAGTAGTTTGATATAAGGTAAGATACGTAGATGTTTTTGAGACATAATCTTTTCAAAGAGTTCACACTGTATTAAGCAGATATGTCTAAAACACAAGGGGAAGAAAAGTGAATGAATTAGAGAAGTCAAAGTACTATTTGTGTTCATAGAAGGGAGATCACATCCCATTGGAAGAATTAGAGAAGACTTCATGAAAGAAGCATTACTTAATAAGCTAGGCTTTCACATCATTGCCCCATGAGGAACAGCTTGAGGACTTGTACATAAACTTGAGGAAAATGGAAAAGTGAAGTCTGTGATATAGTAGAAGAATGGGCTTAATCAGAACTGAATTGAAACCCTAGCTCCCACCATTTAAAAAAAAATTAATTTATTTTATTTATTTATTTTTGGCTTCATTGGGTCTTTGTTGCTGCACGTGGGCTTTCTCTAGTTGCGGAGAGTGGGGGCTACTCTTCGTTTCGGTGTGCGTGCTTCTCATTGTGGCTTCTCGTTGTGGAGCACGGCTCTAGGTGTGCGGGCTTCAGTAGTTGTGGCACACGGGCTTAGTTGCTCTGCAGCATGGGGGATCTTCCTGGACCAGGGCTCGAACTTGTGTTCCCTGCATTGGCAGGTGGATTCTTAACCACTGTGCCACCAGGGAAGTCCCTTCCACCGTTTTCTACCTGTGTGATGGCAAGTCAGGGATGTTTAGGCCATCTATAATGTAGTTGTGATGCTTAAATGACAGGGTATATACAGTCTGCCCTCTGTATCTGAAGGTTCTGCATCTGTGGAAAGGGAGGGCCAACTGTATTATGCCACTTTGTATAAGAGACTTGAGCATCATTGGATTTTGGTATTTGAGGGGGGTCCTGGAACCAGTCCCCTGTGGATACTGAGGAACAACTGTATATGTAAGATTTCTGGAAAAATATGTGATACATAGTGGTTTGGTAAATAGTGTTTCCCCTCCATTTCCCTACTTTATGTCAAAAATTTATGGAGGAAAAGACTGGGAGGTAGGCTGGAGTCAGAGCAAGGAGAGCCTTGAATGCCTGGATAAGCTGTTGAAATACATAACATTAAGCAGTTTGGAAGTGACACTTAGAGCTAGGTAAATCTGGCAGCCTTGCCCTTGATAGATGTTTAGGGATGGGACAGAGGGGCATGGTGATTGGTTAATGGAAGGTATGAATTAGAGTACAGTGAAAGAGAGTAGAGTTCAGTGAGAGTAGGAAGAAAGAGATGAATAGGGGAGAGATTTTTCCCAAGTAGAAATCAAGGGAATTAAAACTGATGGGTGGGCTTCCCTGGTGGCACAGTGGTTGAGAGTCCGCCTGCCAATGCAGGGGACATGGGTTCGTGCCCCGGTCCAGGAAGATCCCACATGCTGCGGAGCGGCTAGGCCCGTGAGCCATGGCTGCTGAGCCTGCGCGTCCGGAGCCTGTGCTGCGCAACGGAAGAGGCCACAACAGTGAGAGGCCCGCGTACCACAAAAAAACAAACAAAAACAACAACAACAAAAAAACCTGATGGGTTATGTAAGTCAAAAAAGGAGTCAGATTGGCTCAGGATTTGAATTAGGGCAACTGAAAAAATGGTGTTCCCACTTGCAAAAGCAGAGGAATTAGAAAAAATAGCTGGTTTTACAAGGGAGAATTAGACTTCGATTTTTCATGTATTTTTGTTCTGTGATTCTGTTTCACTTGCAGTATGCTCTGAACAGTAGTGCAGGGGTTAACAGCACAGACACTTGGAGTCCTGCTGGCTAGGTTTGAGTCCTGACTCCACCACTTAAAATTATTATATCTTCTTGGTGAATTGACCCTTTTATGTATGTAGTGTCTTTTTTTTTTTATTGTGGTAAAAAACTCACAACAAAATTTCCCATCTAAACCATTTTTTTTTTTTTTTGCGGTACGCGGGCCTCTCCACTGTTGTGGCCTCTCCCATTGCAGAGCACAGGGTCCGGACGCGCAGGCTCAGCAGCCATGGCTTACGGGCCCAGCCGCTCCGCGGCATGTGGGATCCTCCCGGACCGGGGCACGAACCCGTGTCCCCTGCATCGGCAGGCAGACTCCCAACCACTGCGCCACCAGGGAAGCCCTAAACCATTTTTAAGTGTACAGTACCTTAGTGTTAACTGTGTTTACATTGTGCAAAACTGAAATGCTTATACCCATTGAACGACAGCTCTTCTTTTTCCCCACCCCTCAGCCTCTGGTAACCACCATTTTATTTTTTTCTAAGAATATGACTACTTTAGATACCTCATATAAGTGGATTCATGCAGTATTTGTCTTTTTTGTGATGGCCTTATTTCACTTAGCATAAATGTCCTGAAGGTCCATCTGTGTTGTGGCATGTAACAAGTTTCTCCTTTTTTTTAAGACTGAATAATACTCATTCTATGAATAATACTCATTCTATGTGTATACCACTTTTTCTTTATCCATTCATCCACTGATGGGCATTTAGGTTGCTTCTACCTCTTGGCTATTGTGAATAATGCTGCAGTGAACATGGTTATGCAAATATATCTTCTATGTCCTGTTTTCAGTTCTTTTGTATATATACACAGAAGTGGGATTGCTGCATGATGTGGTAATTCTATTTTAGATTTTTGCGGAACTGACATACTGTTTATGTTCTGTTTGTACTGTATTAATATTCCCAGCAACAGTGTGTAAGGATTCCAGTTTCTCCACAACTTGGCCAGCATTTGTTATTTTCTGTTTGTTTTGAAAGTGTGAGGTGGTATCTCAGGTGATTTTGATTTGCATTTCCCTGATGATTAGTGATGTTAAGCACCTTTTTGTATGTTTATTGGCCATTTGTATTTCTTTGGAGAAATGTTTATTCAAGTTCTTTGCCCATTTTTAATTGGATTATCAGTTTTTTATTGTGAGTTATAGGAGTTTATTATGGATATTAACCCCTTATCAGGTATATGGTTTACAAATATTTTCTGCCATTCTGTGGGTTGCCTTTTTACCCTGTTGATTGTTTCCTTTGCTGCACAGAAGTTTTAAAGTTTGATATAGTCCCATTTGTCTATTTTTTTTCTTTTGTTGCTGGTGCTTTTAGTCGTATATCCAAGAAATCATTGCCAAATCCAGTGTCATAAAGTGTTTTCCCCATGTTTTCTTCTAGGAGTTTTATAGTTTCAGGTCTTACATTTAGATCTTTAATATACTTTGGGTTAATTTTTGTGTATGGTGTAAGGTAAGAGTCAAACTTTATTCTTTTGCATGTGGATATCCATGTTTTATATACTGTCTTTTTTTTATCACTAGTAATTTTCTTTGCTCTGAAGTTTGTGTTTGATAATGCAGCCACTTCCATTTTCTTTACTATTACTATTAGCATGGTATATCTTTTTCTATCCTTTTAACTTATTTGTATCTTTATACTTGAAGTGGCTCTTTTCTTGTAGGCAACTTATAGTTAGGTCTCATTTTTTTTTTCCCCCATTTTTTCTTATCCAGTCTGTCTTTTTTTTTAGCCTTTATTTGAGGTAATTGTAGATTCACATGCAGTCATAAGAAATAATAGATCTTGTATATCCTTCACCCAGTTTCCCTCAATGCTAATATCTTGCATAACTTTAGAACAATATCACCAAAGAATTGACATTAATATAGTCTGCTTACCTTATTCAGATTTCTCCTGTTTTACATGCACTAATTTATGAATGTATATGTTATCACATGCGTAAATTCATGTGACCACTACCACAGTCAAGATATAGTGTAGTTCTTGGGCTTCCCTGGTGGCGCAGTGGTTGAGGGTCCGCCTGCCAACGCAGGGGACGTGGGTTCGTGCCCCGGTCCGGGAAGATCCCACATGCCACGGAGTGGCTGGGCCCGTGAGCCATGGCTGCTGAGCCTGTGCGTCCGGAGCCTGTGCTCCACAACGGGAGAGGCCGCAACAGTGAGAGGCCCACGTACCGCAAAAAAAAAAATTTATAGTTCTATCACAAATATCTTTTGTGGTACCCATTTACAGCCCCAGCCGCTCCTCTTCCTTCTTCTTTCCCTAGCCCCTGGCAGCCACTAATCTTTTCTCCATCTCTATAATTTTGTCATTTCAAGATTGTTACATAAATGGAATCATATAGTATGTAACTTTTTGAGACTGTTATTTTTTCATGCAGCATAATTTTATATGTTTCAATGGCTTATTCTTTTTTTATTGCTGAGTAGTATTCCTGAGTCTCTGCCTTTTAGTTGGGGGTGTTTAGACCACTTATATTTAACATGATTATTGACATAGTTGGGTTTAAATCAGCCATCCTTCTCAGGTTTTGGCAAACTATGACCCAAGGGCCAAATGACACCAACTGTTTTTATAAATTAAGTTTTACTGAAATACATCTATGCTCATTTATTTACTATTGTCTGTGGTTGCTTTTGTGCTACATTGGCAAAGTTGAGTAGTTGTGATAGAGATTTACCATCTGCGAAGCCTGAAATACTTACTATCTGACTGTTTACTGAAGAGGTTTTCAACTACAAATTGGGGTATTTGTTGTCTATTTGTTCCATCTGTTCATTGTTTATTCTGCATCAGAAATGTGAGCTTAAAAGATATTAGAGTGGTTGCTGCCAATTAGAACATCTACACATGCTTTCCTCTGATAAAATTTTAGACCTGACAGAAGGTGTCTGTATTAGTTCTCTACTGTGTTTAGCAGACTACCATTAACTTAGTGGCTTAAAATGACACACATTTATTATCTTTCGGTTTCTGTGAGTAAGGAGTCTGGCTTATCTGGGTCCTCTGCTCAAGATCTCACAAAAGCTGCAGTCAGAGTGTGGGCCAGTCTTTGTTATCCTATGGATGCTTAACTATGGAAAAAATCTACTTCCAAACTCATTTAGGTGGTTGGGAGAATTTCTTTGTAGTTGTGTGACTGAGGACCCTAACTTTTTACTGACAGTCAGGTGGAGGCCTCCCTTAGGTCCTGGGGATTGCCTATAGTTTCCTGCTACGTGGCTCTCTCCATGGCACTTAGCTACTTCAAGGCTTGCAGGAGAGGGTCTCCCACAACCTTATATAATGTAACATAATCAAGAGAGTGACAGTTCATCACCTTTCCATATTCTGTTGGTTAGAAGCAAGTCACAGGTTCTTCTCATACTCAAGGGGATTATATGAAGGCATGACTCATTGGGGGTCACCATCATGTGTCCACCACAGTAACTTTAAGAAGATATTAATAACTATTGGGGGGCTTCCCTGGTGGCGCAGTGGTTGAGAGTCTGCCTGCTGATGCAGGGGACACGGGTTCGTGCCCCGGTCCAAGAAGATCCCACATGCCGCGGGGCGGCTGGGCCCGTGAGCCATGGCCGCTGAGCCTGCGCGTCCGGAGCCTGTGCTCCGCAACGGGAGAGGCCACAACAGTGAGAGGCCCGCGTACCACAAAAAAAAAAAAAAAAAAAAAAAAAACTATTGGGATTTCCCTGGAGGTCCAGTGGTTAAGACTCCGCACTCCCAATGCAGGGGGCACAGGTTCGATCCCTGGTTGGGGAACCTAAGATCTTGTATGCTGCGTGGCACAGCCAAAAAAAAAAAGGGTATTAATAACTATAATCTGTAGTCTTACGTTGACCATTTTGGTTCCTGTCAAAAGTGGGAAATAGTTGATGCAGTTAACAATAAAGAGGTAATACAGGAAAAGACTAGTTAAGGTATTTATCGTTTTTAGAAACTGCATAATAAGTGAAGCTTCCACGCTAATACCAGTATTTGCAAAATGGGTCATACTTTCATAAGCACTTGTAAATCCATTATTGCGTTTGATATAATTCTCAGAATAGTCTTATGAAGTAGATAGGTATACCTGTTTACAGATAAAGAAATTGAGGTTAGCAAAGCCTTCAAAAAAAAAAAAAAGCCAGTAAGTGGTATAATCACGGATTTTAACTTAAAGTCTCTTTGTTTCTATCACTAAAATAGTATTGTAGCATAGAACTATTGGTGGTGTGAATAGTCATCAAATATGCTTTGATAATGAGTAAGTTTGACTTTATGTAAATACTAGTAAATTCGATGTGAAAATGCAAATAAAATGGGATTTTTATAATGCAAGTGTCCGTGTTTAGCAACACCATATCTCTAATACCCAGAATATTTCTGTAAGGTAAGTCGGTTTCTCTGTTTCACAGAGGAGATAACTAAAGTTTAAGCAGATTGTCATTTACCCAAGGTTACTCAGTTGGTAAATGGTGGAACCATGATCTGACCTCAAAATCTAGGATGAATCTATTTCAGTCAAAATAACCTCTGTTTTTGCTTTGCATCATCGGATAGTCTTTAAACTTAAAATTTTTAGCTCATAGCCTCTCTTTTTGGAGATAGTGCATTCCACATCCTGAAAGTCATGTGCTATTGAATTATTCTCAAATTAGATTTTTTAAATGTGATAAAATACACATAGCATAAAATTTACCATCTTATTTTTAAGTGCATGTTTCAATGGTATTAAATACATTCACATTGTTATGCCATCATCACCACCATCCATTCCTATAACTCTTTTCATCTTGTAAAACTGAAACTCTGTACCCATTAAACAAGCCCCCCATTCTCCTCTCCCCACAGCCCTTGGCAACCATCATTATACTTTGTGTCTTTATGATTTTGACTACTTGTACCTCATATATTGAATCATACAGTTTATCTTTTTTTGACTGGCTTATTTCACTTAGCATAATATCTTTAATGTTCTCAAGGTTCTCCACATTATAGCATATTGCAGAATTTCCTTTTTAAGGCAGAATAATATTTCATTGTATGTATATACCACATTTTGCTAATCCGTTTATTTGTCTATGGACATGGGTTGCTTCCATGTTTTAGCTATCGTGATTAGAACTGTTATGAACATGGGTGTATAAGTATCTCTTCAAGACCTTGCTTTCAGAGTCACAGACATAGAAAACAAACTTATGGTTACCAAAGGGGAAATGAGGAGGGGAGGGATAAATTAGGTTGGAATTAACATATAGATAACCAACAAGGACCTACTGTATAGCACAGGGAACTATATTCAGTATTTTATAATAACCTATTAGGGAAAATAATCTGAAAAAGAATATATACTATATACATATGTGTATATGTGACTGAATCACTGTACTGTACACCTGAAACTAACATGACATTGTAAATCAGCTGTACTTCAATTTAAAAAAAAGATCTTGCTTTCAATTCTTTTGGATATATATCCAGAAGTGGAATTGCTGCATGATATGGTAATTCTATTTTAAATTTTTTGAGGAACTACCACATTGTTTTCCACAGTGGCTGTACCATTTTATATTCCCACCAATAGTACACAGGGGTTCCAGTTTCTCCCCATCCTTGCCAACACTTGTTGGCTTTGGTATCAGGGTAATGCTGGCCTCATAGAATCAGTGAGGAAGTGTTTCTTCCTCTTCAATTTTTTGGAAAAGTTTGAGAAGGAATGGTATTAGTTCTTTAAATGTTCGGTAAAATTTACCAGTGAAGTCATAAGGTCCAGGGCTTTTATTTGTTGGGAGATTTTTGATTACTGATACAATCTCTTTACAAGTTATAGGTCTATTCAGATTTTCTATGTCTTTGTGATTTAGTCTTAATAGGTTTTGTGTTTCTAGGAACTTGTCCTTTTCATCTAGGTTATCCAATTTGTTGCTGTACAGTTCATAATTTTCTCTTATAGTTCTTTTTATTTCTTTAGAATCAGTAGTAATGTCCCCATTTTCACTTCTGAATATAGTGATTTGAGGCTTATCTCTTTTTTCTTTTTTTTTCAATTTTATTTATCTTTGGCTGTGTTGGGTCTTCATTGTTGCGTGGGGCTTTCTCAAGTTGTGACGAGCAGGGGCTACTCTTTGTTGCGGTGCATGGGCTTCTCATTGCGGTGCCTTCTCTTTTTGTGGAGCCCGGGCTCTAGATGCACAGGCTTCAGTAGTTGTGGCACATGGGCTCAGTAGCTGTGTCCCGCAGGCTGTAGAACGCAGGCTCAGTAGTTGTGGCACACAGGCTTAGTTGCTCCACGGCATGTGGGATCTTCCTGGACCAGGGATTGAACCCATGTCCCCTTCTTTGGCAGGCGTATTCTTAACCACTGCACCACCAGGGAAGTCCCTCTCTTTTTTTCGTAGTCTGTCTAGCTGAAGTTTTGTCAATTTTGTTGATCTTTTCAGAGAACCAACTTTTGGCTTGATTGACTTTCCTCTATTGTTTTTCTGTTCTCTGTTTAATTTCTCTTTGCTCAGACCTTTGTTATTTACTTCCTTCTGCTAGGTTTGGGTTTAGTTTATTCGTCTTTTTTCTAGTTCCTGAGGTTTTAAAGTTAAGTTGTTGATTTGATGGGTTTTTTTTTTTGGATGTGTTTAAAACTGTAAATTTCCCCCTTAGTGGGAAATTAGCTTAGCTTTCACTGCATCTCATGTTTTAGTATGTTGTGTTTTTGTTTTCATTTGTCTCTAAGTATTTTCTAATTTCTCTGTGATTTCTTCTTTGATCCATCAGTTGTCTAAAATTGTGTTAATTTCCACAATTTTGTAAATTTTTCATTTTTGTTATTGATTTCTAACTTCATTGTGTTGTGGTTAGAGAAGATACTTGTTATATCTATCTTTTAAAATCTATTGAGTCTTAATTTGTGGCCTAATATGTCGTCTCTCCTGGAAAATGTCCCATGTGCATGCACTTGAGAAGAATGTGTATTCTGCTGTTGTTGGGTAGTGTTCTGTATATGTCTGTTAGATCTAGTTGGTTTATTGTGTTAAGTCCTATTTTCCATACTTATGTCTGGTTGTTTTGTTCATTATTGTGAGTAGGGTATTGAAGTCTCCAACTATTATTGTAGAACTGTCTGTTTCTCCCTTCATTTCTTAGTTTTTCCTCCATATGTTTTCATGACTTGTCATTATATATGTAAATGTTTATAATTGTATCTTCTTGCTGTATTGAACCTTTTATTAATATATACTGTCCTTTTTTGTTTCTTGTAACATTTTTAATTTAAAATCTTATTTTTGTCTGATACTAGTGTAGCCACTTTGGCTCTTTTTTTGGTTACTGTTTGCATGGAATATTTTTTTCAATCCTTTTCATTTCAACCTGTTTGTGGTTTTGGATCTCAAATGAGTCTTGTGTAGACAGCATATAATTGGATCATGTGTTTTTATTCATTCTGCCTATCTCTGTCTTTTGATTGGAGTGTTTCATTGACGTTTGTAGTAATTACTGATTAGGAAGGACTTATTTCTGGTATTGTGCTATTTGTTTCGTATGTGCCTTAGAGCTTTTTGAGCCTCATTTCCTGTATTACTGTCTTCTTTTGTGTTTAGTTGATTTTATTTGTAGTGAAATGTTTTTAAGTTCCTTCCTTATTTTCTTAAGTGTATACTCTATAGGCATTTTCTTTGTGGTTATCATGAGGATTACATTTAACATCCTAAAATTATACTACTCTAATTTGAATTTATACTAGCTTAGCTTCAGTAACAGACAAAAACTCTGCTTCTTTACAGTTTCATCTCTACCCTTTTCAGTTGTTGATGTCACAGAATTGCATCTTTATACATTGTGTGTCTAAAAACATGAACTAAAAATTCAAATTATTAAAATTGTTTAATTTAAATTTTATTTAAGTTCTGTTTTTTTACTTATTATTTTAAGTATTCTCCTAAGTTATGTAGGAAACATGATTTGTTGTAACAAAGCAAAATTACAGTAAAACTAGCTTTTTACATTAATAATTCTTTAAAAATGTATTTGTCTCTCAAATATAAAAAGTACAGTTACAAACCACTGTTACAATAATACTAGCTTTTCTAATTACCCATATATTTACTTTTATATTCATATGGCTTTGAGTTACTGTCTAGTGTTCTTTCATCTCTTTCATCTTGTAGGTCTCCCTTGAGTTGCAGACCAGGTCTAGTGATCATGAACTCCCTCAGCTTTTGTTTATCTGGGTGTGTCTTACTTTCTCCCTCACTTTTGAAGGACAGTTTTGCTGGATCTAGATCCTTCATTGACACATTTTGTCTTTTAGTACTTTTAACATATCCGCCCATTGTCTTTTGGCCTCCAAAGTTTCTGATGAGAAATCTGCTGATAATCTTATTGAGATCACTGGTATGTGATGATTCACTTTTCTTCTTGTTTTCAAGATTCTCTCTTTAGCTTTTTGGAAGTTTGATTATAATATGTCTTGGTGTAGGTCTCTTTGAGGTCATATTTTTTGGAGTCTCTTGGATGTTTATGTTCATGTCTTTCATTAAATTCGGGAAGTTTTCAGCCATTATTTTTTCAAATATTCTCTCTGCCCCCTTCTCTGTCTTTTTTCCTTCTAGGACTCTCATGATATGTATGTTGATCTGTTTGATGGTGTCCCACAGGTCCCTTAGGTGCTGTTTATGTTTCTTCAATCTTCCTGTTTGTCAGACTTGATAATTTTCATCATCTTAGCTTCAACTTTGCTAAATCTTTGTTCCACCTGCCCAGATCTGCCTTCAAATCCCTCTAATGAATTTTTTTTTACATTTATTTATTTTTGGCTGCATTGGGTCTTCATTGCTGCACATGGGCTTTCTCTAGTTGTGGCGAGTGGGGTCTGCTCTTTGTTGTGGTGCGCAGGCATCTCATTGCGGTGGCTTCTCTTGTTGCGGAGCACAGGCTCTAGGCGTGTGGGCTTCAGTAGTTGTGGCTAGTGGGCTCTAGAGCATAGGCTCAGTAGTTGTGGCGCATGGGCTTAGTTGCTCCATGACATGTGAGATCTTCCCAGACCAGGGCTTGAACCTGTGTCCCCTGCATTGGCAGGTGGATTCTTAGCCACTGTGCCACCAGGGAAGCCCCCCTCTAATGAATTTTTAATTTCAGTTCCAGAATCTCTCTGTGGTTCCTTTTTAGATTATATGTTTCTCTATTGATAGTTCATTTTGTTAACACAAATGACTTTGTTCACATCTTCCTTTGGTTCTTTGAGCATCTTCAAGACAGTTGTTTTAAAGTCTTTGAAAAAGAACTAATGGCATTTTTACTAGACAGAGACAGTTTCTGTTGATTTATTTTTCCCCTTGAATAGGCCATACTTTTTTGTTTCTTTGTATGCCTTGTGATTTTTTTGGTTGTTAAATACTAGATGTTTGAGTCTAATAATGTGGTAACTCTGAAAATCAGATTTTTCCCTGTTCCTTAAGGTTGCTTTTTTTTTTTATTGTGGGCTGTCTTTATGCTGAAGATCAGCTTGAGGTTTAAACTTAAAGTCTTCTCAGGTCTTTTCTGAGCCTTTTCCTGAGCATGCATGGTCGCTTTCTGATTTTCCTTGTATATGCAGTTTTTTAATGTCTTAGTCTTTAGTGTCTTACTCCCAAAAGGGGAAATAGTGAAAAATTCAGCGGTAAAGGGCACCAGCCTTTAAAATATCCTGGAAGTCACTTCAGATGAGAGGGAGGGGCTTGCAACAGTGGGAGGAGGTGCAATAACAGTGGCTGGCCACCTCTTTGTCTGCACCTCTGTGATCAGAAACAGTAGTGAGCAATCAGAGGAGAGAACCCTGATATTCAGAGGATAGAGTCCTTCTTGCCTACTGTGGCTCCTTCAAACTCTGTGCAAGCTGCTCCAGAAACACATGCACAGCTGCTTGCCACATGGCTGAGGGTGGGCAGCTGTTGCTGTACACAGAGCTGAAAGTGACCAAAGTCAACTGCAATTTACTGACTAAGTCTTCTGGAAGTTGTAATCCTTCAGCAGACTCCAGAGTTTCAAGATAGTTACATCAGACAGATTCGGTCAGTGCAGTTGTTGTCTATGTGGGGAGACATTCCTTGTGCTTCTACTGCACCATCTTCCCACAATTTTCCAATTAGATTTTAAAGGAGTCCCTTTACTGATACAATTAGGTGAGGTGGCTTATGTGACATTTAGTGTAAAAATACAAAGTCACCTGTTCTTCTTTCAACTATGATTTATATGGTCATTTTACATATATGGTATTGGTAAACTATAATTTCTAGTAATCATTTTTTGAGTGGTTTTATGTGTGTTTTGTTATTTTTTTTCAGTCTCAGCTAACTGGACAATGGCAGTTGAGTAGGTTTTGAAAAATGTCTGAAGTTTAGTGGACTGAATCTACCTTCTCCCCATCTACCTTTTCCCCATCCTTTACAAAAGAATAAATGGGATGTTTGAGAAGAGAACTGTATTAAAAGAAGAGTGTTACAAATGGCTTCAGAATCTATGAATGCAAAACAAGCTAGGAATCGCTTCACAAAGGGGAAAAGGCAACAGCACCAGCAAATAAAGAACAGATCTTCACTTGGTGATGGTGATGGAGAAGACTCCTTTATCTTTGAAGCAAATGAGGCTTGGAAAGATTTTCATGGTTCTCTTCTTCAGTTTTATGAAAATGGAGAACTCTGTGATATCACATTGAAGGTGAGACTGTCTTTTTTTTCTTTCCTCAACCTCTTCAGTGTATTATATAAAATAAGGGTTTCTATAACCACACAAGGCAAATTTTTGGTGCTTTACTTATTATAGTCAGAATGGTTTTAGTTTCAACCCTTTATTCCATTGAAGGGGAAGGGACATGAGGGTAAGTAAAGGGAGCCTAGCATAGGATAAAATTATTATACTAATTAAATGTTTATATTCACTGTTTCTTAGTTTCACTTCTGAAAGTTCTAGAGCCCTAAAACAACAAATAGTTATTATTTGTGAAATGGATAAATTGCTGTTGACCAGATAAGCTTTTTTTTTTTTTTTTTTGGCTGCACCAAACGGCTTGCAGGATCTAAGTTCCCTGACCAGGGATCGAACCTGCACGCTCCTCAGTGAAAGCGTGGAGTCCTAACCACTGGACCGCCAGGGAATTAGCTTTTAACTTGTGAATTAAAAAATCTTGATGTTGGAAATTCCCTAGTGGTCTGGTGGTTAGGACTTCATGCTTCCATTGCAGGGGACATGGGTTTGATCCCTGGTCAGGGAGCTAAGATCCTGCATGCTGCCTGGCGCAGCCAAAAAAAAAAAAAAGAAAAAAAAAAACCAACTTGATGTATTCACTTACTCTTGATGTTGGTTAGAAGTCAGAATTCTTGGTTGTATATGTAGTTGCACTAGTGTTTTACTGTGTGTTCCTATTCTGGTGTTAAGCATATCTTGTTTTTCTGCACTTTTTTGCTTTATTGTGCTTCTCAGATAATGTGTTTTTTGTTAGTTTTAAACAAATTGAAGGTTTGTGGCAGCCCTGAGTTGTCAGGTGATGGTTAGCGTTTTTTAGTCTAAACATAACTTTTATATGCACTGGGAAACCAAAAAATTCGTGTGACTTGCTTTATTGAGATATTTGCTTTGCAGTGGTCTGGAACTGAACCTGCAGTACCTCCAAGATATGCCTGTAATTTAATCTCTATTTCAATATTACCGTCTTTAAGTGATATTGTTTATTTTTACCTGATAGTGAAGTAGAGTGTTTTTTAGACTTGGATGAAAAAGTCTTTAGTAAACTTTGTCTAAGGCCTATATGATCATGTTGCTCTGCTACAAAGGACAGTTTTAATAAAGTTGGAAAATTGATAAAGCAGTGTTGAAGAGACTGTGTTCTAATTGTTTCTCATAGCTCATTTAAAGTACCTCTTACTATTCTTATGTCTCAGTGTAATATTAAATTCTTTTGAGGATTTATGTGTATACTTGGAGCATTTACCACATGAGATTTGCCACTTTGGGATCTTTTAGATTTTGCTTTCTGCTCCTGATCAGTCAGGTTCTTAGAGCTCAGAGTTGCGGGGATTGAGGACACCCTTAGAGAATCAGATCAGGGACACTCAGCAAAAGTCTGTAAACTGAATGCATAAATTCTGAGTTTTAGGCCCAGAATGTCCAGGAGTATAGTGTTATACTGTAAATAAATGACCTACATTCTCTTTACTTAAACTTTTAATTAGGACCTACAAATATGTAAGGACACTAAGATATTGAGAAGAAAACTATTAAATAATTTTACTAGCTTTATGTGAAATTTAGCCATGTATAAATTTTAATGAAGGAAGACCTAAACTGTAGGTGTAGAACACCTGATCTGTATAGTATATTATGTTTAATTTAATGCCATTGTTCTAATTATCAACGCAAGTGTGAAATTCAGTGACCCACACTGGATTTGGCAAAAATAAAAATGTAAAATAGATTATTTGAATTTAATAAATTATCAGTTCATCATATCAGTATATGTTGGAAAATAATTAAATAGAATATTATTGATTGTATACATTTTATAATTAGATCTTAGAATAATTTTTACTAGCTACTGCATGTAAACTTTCTTAAGTGAAAAAGAAAGGATACAGCCATTTTAGGGCAAGTAATAACTAATCTCATAACTTTTCTTTGTTTATTGGGTAACTTCAACAATAGGTTGAAGTGAAAACCTCAGAAGAATCTATGGTGGAAAAAAAAAAGAATCTATGGTGGAAACCCAAAATTACTGTGTTTGAAGCAGTGATAGAAGTCATTTAGGAATGAGAAACTTCACTAATTTAAAGGAGCTATCATTTTTATTTTTTCAACTGTAAAATTATGATGACGATTAGGTTTTTGTGAGGAATAAGTGAATTGATAACATGTGAAGTCCTTATAACAGTGCTCAGTACATAATAATCAATAAATAATCAGCTGCTAGGATCATTATGTGTACTATTCTTGTTGTTCCAAAAGTATTAGATAATGCTGCTACGGTATAGTCTGTTCTTATCATTAGAAAGAATTGTAGCTTAATCTTTTAGCAGGTCTGTTATTGGATTTGTTTCTTAATTCTAATTCAACATTTCTTAAACTTTCAGAATTTAACTGTCATAGAACAACTAAACCAAGTAGGATTATGGGTAGTTTATAATGCTCTGTTCAATATAAACTTCACTTTTTACATTCATATAACCTTGAGGATTATACTTTGATATAGTCATCTCCTTTTTTTATTAGTATGCTTCATTAGATCATTATTGCTTTTAGGACAAGCATTTTAGAAAGACAGTTATCAAAACTGGTTTTATTGTTCATATGTAAGGCCATTAGTGTGTTTTTAAATTCCAAAGTGAGCACTGATACGGAAAAACAAACTCATTTAACAGATATTTACTAAGGTCTTACCCTAGTATATGGAGAGTATAAATAAATCTGAATAATATGCTGTACTTGCATTGAGGAAGTTTGAAATTTAGCTGGAGATAGGCCCATACACAGCTAACTATTGTCATTTTGTCATTTTATGATATTTTTATGGAAGCATAGGAGAGGATCTGTTAACTATGTCTGAGAGGTGACTGGAAAGGCTTCACATAGGAGATTATATATAATCTTGAGGTCATTCCAGGGAAAGGTAAAACTTGTTTATATATTATTATGTATATTTATTAGTGAAAATATTTTAAAACAATATGTCTAGGGCTTCCCTGGTGGCGCAGTGGTTGAGAGTCCGCCTGCTGATACAGGGGACACGGGTTTGTGCCCCAGTCTGGGAAGATCCCACATGCCGCGGAGTGGCTGGGCCGCTGAGCCTGCGTGTCCAGAGCCTGTGCTTCACAGTGGGAGAGGCCACAACAGTGAGAGGCCCGCGTATCGCAAAAAAAAAAAAAAAAAGGGGACTCTTAGACAAAAAAAAGTATAGTGCCTGATACATAGTAAGTGCTAGGTGATGTTTGCTATTAGCCTCATTAACTCACAAAATGCTTCTGAAATGTGAGATAATACAGAAAAATCATAGTTTATGGTATATATATTATAGATACATGTATAAAAGATTTGACTCTAACTTGGAAGAAGAAAATTGCCTGACCTTAAGAAATTGGCCTAGATTGAAAGTGACAAAGGATTATATTGTTAAAACAAATACACTAAACTTGTCTGGAGTTTTTATCCCTGCTATACAGCATGTACTCGATGCTGATCTCAGGCTAATTTTGATATTAAACTGAATCTCTCTTTGTTTTGTTTTGAACAGGTTGGCTCAAAGCTAATCTCTTGTCACAAACTGGTATTGGCTTGTGTTATTCCTTACTTCAGAGCTATGTTTCTCTCTGAAATGGCTGAAGCCAAGCAAACACTGATTGAGATCAGAGATTTTGATGGTGATGCAATAGAAGACTTGGTAAAGTTTGTCTATTCTTCACGACTCACTTTGACTGTTGACAACGTCCAGCCTCTCTTATATGCAGCCTGTATTCTACAGGTTGAACTGGTGGCTAGAGCTTGTTGTGAATACATGAAGTTACATTTTCATCCCTCCAATTGTCTGGCAGTAAGAGCCTTTGCAGAAAGTCACAATCGAATAGACTTAATGGACATGGCGGATCAGTATGCCTGTGAGCATTTTCCTGAAGTGGTGGAGTGTGAAGACTTTGTAAGTGTGTCACCCCAGCATCTCCATAAGCTTTTGTCCTCCAGTGATCTAAATATTGAGAATGAAAAGCAGGTCTATAGTGCAGCCATCAAGTGGCTTCTTGCCAATCCTCAGCATCATTCCAAATGGTTGGATGAAACACTTGCACAGGTAGGGATGATTAAGATTGTGTATAGAAATGAAATGATGTGGAAGCAAATCAGCATGTTCCATTTATCATAAAAAGTGTAGATTATCCATTGATGTAATATGATGTGAAAATGGCTTTGACTCTTTCCTACTTACTATACCATTTAAGGATAAGTCTGAATGTGTTTTATTGGAATTAGAAAGATCATTACCTGCTTTTTAACCTGAATATTTAAAAAATCCCTTTGAGATATCATTAGTACAGACCAGTACTGGAAATTGCTTTAGACCTTGGCACATTGAGCTTCATTCAGATTTTAGAAGGTAAATGAGTTTTAAAAAGAGAACATGCTGCAGTGAAAGTAGAGAATGAACTGTCCAATTGCAACTTAAATTTTATATCTGCAACTATTCACAATCTTAGGTTCGTTTGCCGCTGTTGCCGGTTGATTTTCTTATGGGTGTTGTGGCAAAAGAACCGATTGTCAAACAAAATCTAAAATGTCGAGATTTATTGGATGAAGCAAGAAATTACCACCTTCACTTGAGTAGCAGAGCAGTACCTGACTTTGAATACTCCATTCGGACTACCCCAAGGAAACATACTGCTGGTAATTAAATTACTCATTTTATCAACTCTGCTTTAAGGAATTTTGTTGTATTTGAGGGTTGGTTATGCTTGCTGAAACCTAATTGTAAGATGATTAGTATCTGATTGTCTTAAAGTAATAATTGGCAAGTAAGGTTATATATGAATTCTTACTGTGCATGATTTCAGGTAGTTTTACCAATAAGCCAGTTTTTTAAAAAGCTGTAGCAAGACCTATACACTCTGAAGAGCCTGCTGAAATATCTTTTCTTTGGGGGTCTTTTTGATTCTTCTAGGCAGAATTAGATCCTCTGTCATTTTTGCTTAAATGACACTTGCTTTGCACATCTTATTACTATGTTGCATTGAAATTTATTTGACATGTTTTGAGCCCTTCAGAGACAGGTAGGTATCTTAATAACTTTGTATCCCTGGTACCAAACATGGAGCTTAACACATACTGCATATTTAAATGTTTGTTTTTGTCTTTTATCACATCAAAAGAAAGGTACTTAATACATCTAATGTTAATAGTATAACAGACCACATTAAACTCTTAGAATATAAAGCTCTTATACTTGAGGAGGCATGCAGTTTTGCCTTTATTTGCCATAATTTACAGACTTTCATGTTCTCCCGAGAAAATAGTTTTATGTTCACTTATGTTACTCTTTATAAAGAATATATTTGTGGGATAAGGGAGAATAAATGTGGTCAGTGAATTCTGGAATCAGTACTGTGAACAGAGACTTCCTGTACATCTGTTGTGACCTAATGTGGTTATTAAATAAAGAGATCCGTGGAATAGCCTAAAAACAACAAAAGGTAGTACATGGTAATGAATAGTGGGACTTTATCTTAGATAGTATGAAAAAAATTTGAATGTTGTAGATCTGCCTATGAAGAAGTAGTTCTTCTAAATAGTTTAACATGAAAAGGATGGCTTATTTTTCCCTTTTTTTATAGGTTGATTTCAAGTATTAAATTTTTGAAGTGTAGATTTTTTTAGTTGTGAATCCTGTTTCAAGAAGTCAAGGTATTTAATTCTTCAGATTCAGACTTGAATTCAAAGATTTTGGCAGTCTAGGTTATATGCCAAATCTATTAGACCCTCATATACATGATCTCTTACATGATTGCAAGAACTTTATGAAGTAGGTTTTAGTGAAGGATTTGATCCTTATTGTGAGAAAGATGGTGTTATTCCATTTTATGGATGAGGAAACTAAGAATCAGAGAGAGTGAAAGGATGCCCAAGGCTACACAGAACAGTGGAGAAAGGATTTGTGTCGTGATCTTTTTACTTCATTTTAATTTTTTTCCTTCCATGTCATGTTCCTAGGTGACCTATGTAGCTGAAATATTAGGGTCCACTTAAATAAAGTCCCAAAATAATTGGGATTACATTCTGGGATTATAATTCCAGCTGTGCCATAAAACATCTGTAATTTGGTGCAGATTTCTTAATCTCTGAAGGCCTCAGTTTATAAATAATTTTTTTTTTTTTTTTTTGTGGTATGCGGGCCTCCCTCCGCTGCGGCCCCTCCCGCTGCGGAGCACAGGCTCCGGACGCGCAGGCCCAGCAGGCATGGCCCACGGGCCCAGCCGCTCCGCGGCACGCGGGATCCTCCCAGACCGGGACGCGAACCCGTCCCCCCTGCATCGGCAGGCGGACGCGCAACCACTGCGCCACCAGGGAAGCCCCTATAAATAATTTTGACTGCAGGATCTTTAAAGTCTCTTTCAACTTTAAATTTCTCTGACTTAAAACACTGAATTGGTTGGAAAAGATAGCACAGGCAGTTCTGGTCATTCATATATGTAGTCATTCAGCAAACATACATTAAGTGCCTACTATGTGCCGGGTTCTGGGTTAGGCATTAGAAATGTAAACACACAAATAGACTATAGCCATTCCTATTTTGAGAGAACTTTCAGTCTGATCTAGGGAAATAGACATATGAATAAGTAAATGCAATAAAGTATTAAAGGTACTTTGATATAATCAAAAGGTATAGTGGGAAGCAAAAAGAGTGGTTATTTTTACTTTGGAAGGGACAGAAAAGGTTTTATAGGGAAAATAACCCCCAGTCTTAGTTTTGAATAATAAATAGATGTTTTTCTGGGTGCCAGTTAGAGAAAAGGGTATTCAGTTTATTTTACATTTATTAAATGTTTGGTACACGCCAGACACTGTGCTCATCTTTATTAGTGCATAAACGCTTAACACATTATCTTAATCTTGCTTAGACTCTGGTGACAGATATCAGCATAACAGATCATTTCAGTACTGTATATTACATGAATGAGAGTTACCAAAAGTTGTTATGAGAACATTGAGGATGATCACTATGTGGGTGATGCAGGAGCTTAAACATTAAGGAAAAGAGAGGGAGAAAATCACGTTGGACAGTGCAAGGCCTTTATGCTCTACTAAGGCTTTATCTTGTAGAGCAGTGTTTCTCATAGTGTGAAGCAAGTGGTGGCCTCTTGACCAGCAGCATGAGCATTCACTTGGGAAGTTTTTAAAAATGCAAAATTTTGGACCTTCCCCAAACCCACTGAGTCAAACTCTTGGTGGGGGAGGGGTCAGGCCCAGCAATCTGTGTTTTATAAAATAGCTCCTCTGGTGATTCTGAATCAGAATAAAGTTTTTTTTTTTCTTTTTTTAAATTTGGCTAAGTCGGGTCTTAGTTGTAGCACACGGGATCTTTGTTGAGGCATGCAGGATCTTTTAATTATCGGCAGGCGGACGCGCAACCACTGCGCCACCAGGGAAGCCCCTATAAATAATTTTGACTGCAGGATCTTTAAAGTCTCTTTCAACTTTAAATTTCTCTGACTTAAAACACTGAATTGGTTGGAAAAGATAGCACAGGCAGTTCTGGTCATTCATATATGTAGTCATTCAGCAAACATACATTAAGTGCCTACTATGTGCCGGGTTCTGGGTTAGGCATTAGAAATGTAAACACACAAATAGACTATAGCCGTTCCTATTTTGAGAGAACTTTCAGTCTGATCTAGGGAAATAGACATATGAATAAGTAAATGCAATAAAGTATTAAAGGTACTTTGATATAATCAAAAGGTATAGTGGGAAGCAAAAAGAGTGGTTATTTTTACTTTGGAAGGGACAGAAAAGGTTTTATAGGGAAAATAACCCCCAGTCTTAGTTTTGAATAATAAATAGATGTTTTTCTGGGTGCCAGTTAGAGAAAAGGGTATTCAGTTTATTTTACATTTATTAAATGTTTGGTACACGCCAGACACTGTGCTCATCTTTATTAGTGCATAAACGCTTAACACATTATCTTAATCTTGCTTAGACTCTGGTGACAGATATCAGCATAACAGATCATTTCAGTACTGTATATTACATGAATGAGAGTTACCAAAAGTTGTTATGAGAACATTGAGGATGATCACTATGTGGGTGATGCAGGAGCTTAAACATTAAGGAAAAGAGAGGGAGAAAATCACGTTGGACAGTGCAAGGCCTTTATGCTCTACTAAGGCTTTATCTTGTAGAGCAGTGTTTCTCATAGTGTGAAGCAAGTGGTGGCCTCTTGACCAGCAGCATGAGCATTCACTTGGGAAGTTTTTAAAAATGCAAAATTTTGGACCTTCCCCAAACCCACTGAGTCAAACTCTTGGTGGGGGAGGGGTCAGGCCCAGCAATCTGTGTTTTATAAAATAGCTCCTCTGGTGATTCTGAATCAGAATAAAGTTTTTTTTTTTCTTTTTTTAAATTTGGCTAAGTCGGGTCTTAGTTGTAGCACACGGGATCTTTGTTGAGGCATGCAGGATCTTTTAATTGCAGCATGTGGGATCTAGTTCCCTGACCAGGGTTCGAACCTGGGCCCCCTGCATAGGGAGCATGGAGTCTTAACCACTGCGCCACCAGGGAAGTCCCCAGAATAAAGTTTTGATTTGTTAAGAAAAATTGTGGTAAAATACATATACCATAAAAATTGCCATTTAAACCATTTTTAAATGTACAATTTAGTGGCATTCAATAAAATTTTTGTTAATTAATTTATTTATTTTTGGGTGTGTTGCGTCTTCGTTTCTGTGCGAGGGCTTTCTCTAGTTGTGGCAAGCGGGGGCCACTCTTCATCGCGGTGCGCGGGCCTCTCACTGTCGCGGCCTCTCTTGTTGCGGAGCACAGGCTCCAGACGTGCAGGCTCAGTAGTTGTGGCTCACGGGCCTAGTTGCTCCGTGGCATGTGGGATCTTCCCAGACCAGGGCTCGGACCCGTGTCCCCTGCATTGGCAGGCAGATTCTCAACCACTGCGCCACCAGGGAAGCCCCCAATAAAATTTTTAAGAACTACTGATACAGGTAATGAAAAGCTGTTGAAAGAGCCTTTTAATTAGATTATTCAGTTGACAATCTGAAAGCAAAAGAGTACTAAGTGATAAGAGAGAACAAGATTTTGCAGTAATAGCTGATGAGGGCCTGAACTAACAGTGGCTGCGGGAATATCGAGGGAGAGAAAGGACACCTCAGGGAAGGACGAAGTTGTTTAGGTGGGTGAAGAAGGCAGATCTTTTATGTTGGGTTTGAGGTGCCTCTGGGACATCAAGTGGAAATGTGGCTTAGAAATGTAGATTGGAAGGCATTATGATACAGATGGAATTTTAAGTAAAGGGATTGAACTTTTCCTGTGTAAGCATGAAGTATGTGAGAAGTAGGCTGAGAATGAAACAGAAAACATAGAAAAGAGAGAAATGTTTGGAGACAAAAGGAGACTTTGATATTATGGAAATCAAGAGTTAAGGAGTTTCCAAAAACACTAGGGTGATCAGTATATCAAATGTTGTAATTGTATTCAGTCAGAAATTAACTTTATGAAACTCATAAAGTTGGATTTTGTCATGACCTTTCTATCAAGAGCAATTTTTCAGGGTGGGTGAGGATCTCAACCATATTATAGTGGAATGTTAACAAGCTGAGATAACTGATGTATTCTATTCTTTGAAAAGTTCAAATGAGGGGGAAAAAAGAAAATTAGGTTTTTATTGGTATAATGACATTAAATGCTATCCAAATAACTTTTTTTTTTCCCATTAATCAAAATTTTTAGTTCCTAAGTTTTTTCCACACTTAGGTATTTTTTTTTTTTTTTTTTTTTAAGTTAGGGGGAATTTCCTGGCAGTCCAGTGGTTAGAACTCCATGCTCTCACTGCCATGGGCCTGGGTTCAATCCCTGGTCAGGGAACTGACATCCCACAAGCCGTGTGGTATGGCCAAAAAATAAAAATAAAATTAGCTGTTAAAAAAAAAAAAGGGAGCTGTGATTTTAACCTCTATTTTGTCACTTTACCTTTAGGTGTGCTATTTTGTGTAGGTGGTCGAGGTGGATCAGGTGACCCCTTTCGCAGTATCGAATGTTATTCTATCAGCAAAAACAGTTGGTTCTTTGGACCAGAAATGAACAGTCGAAGGCGACATGTGGGTGTAATCTCAGTGGAAGGTGAGTCTGCTTTTGTGTTAAATCACATCGTGTCACCACAATGGTCTTTTAAATATTTGAACTTTGAGAATTTCTTTCTATAAGAAAATTCCTACATTATAAAATGTTTCAATATATCAAATTATTTGGTGAATGTTTACTTGCTTTATGCCCATAGATGCTCAGTGTACAATCTCTTGCATATAGATGCTTAACAGGAGATGAGTATTAAGGAAAAGGGAGTTAAACTATTCTGAGTTATTTTTACAAAATAACTAAACTAAAGAAAAATATTTATTGAACCCAAATAATAAATATATATTAACTTTTTTCTATACCTAATTATTATTATTGAAATGAGGTTTTTTTACCTGGTTACTAAAAATGAATTAATTGCAGAACCATGGATAAATTGTTAGGAGAATTAAAAAGTCACTTTTCTTCCAATTATAAAAGTATAAATGCTTTGGGGGGAAATATGAAAACATATTTTAATAAAAAACAAAAATCATCCATAACCCAGACACCTAAATAGTTACAGTTACCATTTTGGTATGTTAATAGTTCCAATTTTTATTTGTTTCATTTAGAAAAGGTTTGATGTATTAAGAGTTTTATATTTTCTTTATATAAGAGCATTTTTTCATTTTATTAAACATTTGCAAGGATGTAGTGATTTCACCTACTAAGTAATAAAAAGTTGGGATAATGTTGAACATTTAAATAACTTGTAAAACAGCATGTTTCAGGCATTTTATTAAGCAGAAGCTTACATTTATTTTCATTTGACTACTGAAGTGACTTGATCATAATGTTGAACAGAAGAATATTTGTTGAAAGTTAATTTATTGTGCTATTTTAATTGTATATTGATTATATATAAATTTATTTATTTGGAAACAAATGAAAATACTTTTCTACTTGACAGGTAAAGTGTATGCAGTGGGTGGACATGATGGAAATGAACATTTAGGTAGTATGGAGATGTTTGATCCTCTCACTAATAAATGGATGATGAAGGCATCAATGAACACAAAGAGGTAGATGAGCATGGACATTTATTTTGATTTGTTGGTGGAAAATAAAGAAAGCTTCCTATAACTGAAAGGGCTAATTTTTTACCCTACATTTTTAGAAACTTTAAATACCTTCCTAAACACATTTTGTTAAAGCATCCAATGTGATGCTTCATTATAACTTTTAAAATTTTCCTGAGAATTAAGACTAGAATCATGTCTTTGAGTATGATAATGATTGTCATAGTTTTGACTCATACCTGAGCATTTATTTAACTTTTTATTTTGAAATAATTTAAAATTTTCAGAAAAGTTTCAAAAATAGTTGCATTCCTTTGTACTAGTGGTGCTCAACTGAAGATAATTTTGCACATGGGGATACATTGACATCTAGTTTTCTAGTCTTGATTTTTTTTTTTTTTTGCGGTATGCGGGCCTCTCACTGCTGTGGCCTCTCCCGTTGTGGAGCACAGGCTCCGGACGCACAGGCTTAGCGGCCATGGCTCACGGGCCCAGTCGCTCCGCGGCATGTGGAATCTTCCCGGACCGGGGCACGAACCCGCGTCCCCTGCATTGGCAGGCGGACTCTCAACCACTGCGCCACCAGGGAAGCCCCTCTTGATTAATTTAACATAGTATTTTTAACTGAGTTTTCTTGTGTGTTAGAAGTATGAAAAATTAAATGGAAATGTGAAGAGAGTTCGGCTGAAAAGAGATTTTTGGCCTTTCTTTCACTCATGAGGAGAAAGAATCTTAGTGGGAAAAACCTAGCCTTAAAATACGCTCCTTATCTATAAATGACATTTTAATACTTTAGTGGGGCTTGAATTATGCTACATGGTAACTACAAACAGTTTAAATTCTAACACATGAATTAAAATGGGGGAGAAAATCCTTAAGTACATTTTTAATCTTTATACTCTTGTCTCTTTATCATGCTAAGCTGGTTTTTAGCTGAGAATTGAGTGAAACTCAATTCTCAAGTCTAACAAAATAGCAGTTGAACTTCTTTAATCTTCTAAAATATACCCTGAGCACTACAATAACTTTCCAACTGTATAAAAATAATAGAACTGCAATTATTTTCTCATGTTATTTGTTTTTATAATTTGTATTCCCCCCAAATCATTGTTTCAGTGTGCATTCCAAAATAATATTCATATGTTAAATACATGTTTTTCTTTTTCCCCCCTTTTCTTTTTCATCTTTTCACTAAAATGGATACTGATGTTTGTTCAAAGTATGGTTTTATTGAAACCCATCATCCTAACAGAGCATCTCTAGGGATTGATTTATTTATTCAACAAATACTGGTTAAGTGCCCATTGCAAGGTATACCAAGTGCTGAAGATACAGCAATAAATAAGACAGGGTCCCTACCTCCATAGAGCTTACATTCTAAAAGGCAAGATAGAAATAAAGACATAATTACAGGTAATAATGCTAGCACCAGCCTAAGTAAAGAATGCTTGAGAGTGGAGTCCCATTTAACCTAAGGTCTGAAGGAACAAAAGAATTTAGACTGATTAAGTGGTGGGTGGTGTAAGGTTGGTGGATGGAAAGAGATGAAGAGCCTTTGAAAATCTGGAGATGAATGAGAGCAGAGAGCATGAAAGAAGTCCTGTGTGGCTGACAGATCAAAGGGGATAGTGTCAACAGATACAGCTGAAATAGCAGGCAAAAAATCAGGGCCTTTCAAGTTTGCCAAGATTTTTTAATCTGGTGTGCTTTGAAATACACACACACATTTTTTTTTTCTTGATAGCAGGGGAGTGATAGAATCAGATTTCTCTTTTCAGAGATGCTCTGCTATGAAATGGAGAATGTATTTGAGGAAGACCAGAGTGAAAACAGTCTGGGAAACCAAAAGGGTTATTGTAATATTTTTAGTCGAAGAAATAACGGTGGCTTGGACTAAAGTGGTAGAAGGTGAGAGAGAGGAAAGAGGACATATTTGAGAGAGAGTTCAGAAGTGTACAATCAACAAGATTTTATGATAATTAGATGTGGGAGATAAAAACAATAAGGTAGAGGCTAAGATGATCCTTAAGTTTCTGGCTTAAACAACTGGTTATGGATAGTGGTGTGACTTTCTGCATTAGGAAAAGCAAAACGGTGTACAGGATAAAGTTTTTGTTTGTCTTGTAATGGGTATATTAGTTTTCTCTTGCTGTGTAACCAATTATGACAAACTTAGAAGCTTAGAACAATGTCCATTAATTAGTTCACAGTTCCATAAGTCAGAAGTCCAGCAACTTTAACTGAGTTTTCCACTTAGGCTCCACAAGACAAAATCAAGGTGTAGCCTGTAGGCTCTAATGGAGGCTCTGGGGAAGAAACTACTTCCAAGATCATTTGGGTTATTGATAGAATGCAGTTCTTTGCGATTGAAGGACCAAGTTTCTTGTTGGCTGTAGGCCAGGGATCACTCTCAGCTCCTAGAAGCCATTCTGAGGTCCTTTCCAAGTGCTCCCCTCAATCTTCAAACTAGCAGCGACTTGCAGAATCCACCACGTTCTTTGAGTTTCTGACCTGTCTTCTGCTATCAGCTGGAGAAACCTCTCTGCTTTTATAGGGCTTATGTGGTTAGATTAAGCTCATTCAGGTAATCTCCATTTTGCCATGTAACGTAGCATAATCATAGGAGTAAAACCAGAGGGTGAATATTGTGGAGGAAGACATCTTAAAATCTGCCTAGCACAGGGAGGTAGACAGTAAGTTTCACTTCAGATTAAAGTTAAGGTTGGGGCTTCCCTGGTGGCGCAGTGGTTGCGCGTCCGCCTGCCGATGCAGGGGAACCGGGTTCGCGCCCCGGTCTGGGAGGATCCCACATGCCGCGGAGCGGCTGGGCCCGTGAGCCATGGCCGCTGAGCCTGCGCATCCGGAGCCTGTGCTCCGCAACGGGAGAGGCCACAGCAGTGAGAGGCCCGCCTACCACAAAAATAAATAAATAAATAAATAAAGTTAAGGTTGAAGATCCAGACGCACAGATTTGAAGAAGAAGCTGTATATATGTCTGGAAATACATATTAGAGTTATAAATCCATGGAAAGAATGAAATTGCCTACAGAGAGAGTATAGGGTGATAAGAGGCCTTAGGGAACTTCATAATTCAGTGACAGAATAGAGAAGAAGGTACTGGTGTAAAGAAAGCTGAAAAGTACCAGCCAGAGATATAATGGAGGAGGAAACTCAAACATGTGATGTCACAAAAATCGAGAGTTTTGAGGAGTAAGAAATAATCAATAGTGTCTTATGGTCTTGTGGTTTAGGGGGTGGAGGGAGGGGGGAATTATATGGCATACTCACTTCTGCCATGATATAACACTCATATATTCTAGAGTGTACATGCATGTGTTCACCCACACCTGAAAGTTTTTATAACCACAGTATTTTGTAAGTCATTGTTTTATACTCAAGGGAAAAGAAGTTAAGGACACAAAATGAATGACAACATTATCCTTAAGAATTCTTTCCTAGGATACTCTTTTGGTAAACTGAGAGTTAGAATCTCAGTAGAGCAGCAGCTCTCTCCAGAAATAATAATAGCTAATACACAGCACTGAATATGGGCTAGTCACTGTTCTTGGTGCATTACCTATATTGACAAATTAATATCAGTTGTGTCTACTGCTTTCTCAAATGGGTGACAGATGAAGAAGCAAGGTAGTAAAGGTTTAAACAATATACTTTATCCAAAGTATGTACCAAGTCAGTGACAGATAAATTTTAGAATAGTTCAACTTTTGATTGCTGCAGTGTGTTTTTTAAGAAATTGATATAATTTTTTTTTCAGTCACCATTATGATGAATTAGCTTTTAACATGGGCTGAGTCTCTTCTGTTCCAAGATAAATAGATACCCTTCAGAAGTTAAGCAATGTGATATAAAGCTTGTAATATAAAATTGATGTTCTTTTGTGTGATGTAATGAAACACTGCAACAAAATGTGCTCTGCAATTACGTGAATTTAGTAATGAGATTGACTTCTGACCTCTGTAGCAAACCATCTCTGTCAATTCATCAGTCTCTTAATTATGCAACTGAGTGTTTTACTAACTGAATGTTTTGGACTCCATTTATAGTATTTTGTTGGGTTTTCCTTTATTATTTCATTTAAGTTTAAGGCTATGCATAGCCTGTGTAGGCTATGCATTATAAAACTCCAGAGGGCACTGTTCACATAGACTTGCACAATTTGGCAACCCTGTAGCCATCTATGCAGAAGCTTTGATAAATCTAAAAATAACGGGAAAAAGCCACATTGACGTTTAATGTGATAAATGGGTACATTAGCACAATGTTTTTGCTACCTTTTTTCTGGAAACAAATCGGAATGCTGAAGTGTCTTTTATTGTTTTTGCAGGCGAGGAATTGCCTTGGCCTCCTTGGGAGGCCCAATTTATGCAATTGGAGGGTTAGATGACAATACTTGCTTCAACGATGTTGAGAGGTATGACATAGAATCTGATCAGTGGAGTGCAGTGGCACCAATGAATACTCCCCGTGGAGGAGTTGGCTCTGTGGCTCTTGCGGTAAGTTATGTGGCAGCTTGCTCACTGGTTTGCATTGCGTCACATCCCTAACCAAATAAGGGAAGGTCTGATGTATTCATATTTCCAGTATGCAGATATTGATTACACACCAGATTATTTCATGAAATACTGCTCTCTTGCACATTCTGGTCTACCATTAGGACAGCATGTAAATCAATTCAAATTCTAATGTCTTGTGTTTTTTTTTCTTTATTTATTTAGAACCACGTTTATGCAGTAGGTGGCAATGATGGAGTGGCTTCTCTATCTAGTGTGGAGAGGTATGATCCACATCTTGATAAATGGATAGAAGTTAAAGAAATGGGTCAGCGAAGAGCAGGCAATGGAGTTAGTGAGCTCCATGGTTGCTTATATGTTGTTGGTGAGTGGATGATATTTCTCTGGTTTAATGTTTTACAGGACATACAATGATAGTGTCAGTAACACAAATTACATTGCGTTTAGGCTCAAGTGGAATCAGTCCTAAGATTTGCTTTTGAATTCTTAAGGTTCATATTCAAGCTTCTTTGTTTAAATCTTCATCTTTCATGTTTAAAACTCTACCTCCGATTTTTACTTTACTTTTCTTGTCTTCATTTCAAGGGAATTGTGTTGACTAAGCAAACCAATAGGTATTTCATATGCATGATGGCAGTTAGTGTCTCTATATTGCTTTTTGACTTACTGTATAATAGAGTTGGAGGGGAATAGCCAAAGCACTCTTGAGAAGGAAAAACGGAGCTGGAGGAATCAGGCTCCTGGACTTCAGACTATACTACAAAGCTACAGTAATCAAGACAGTATGGTACTGGCACAAAAATAGAAATACAGATCAATGGAACAGGATAGAAAGCCCAGAGATAAACCCACGCACATATGGTCACCTTATCGTTGATAAAGGAGGCAAGAATATACAGTGGAGAAAAGACAGCCTCTTCAA
>NC_041220.1:59742508-59742958 GCF_002837175.3 Physeter macrocephalus
GAGAAACTAACACACTATTGTAAAACAGTTATACTCCAATAAAGATGTTAAAAAAATAAAAAAATAAAATACAAAAAGGATCATTTACCACAATGTTCATTGCAGCTCTATTTAAAATAGCCAAGACATGGAAGCAACCTAAGTGTCCATGAACAGATGAATGGATAAAGAAGATGTGGAGAAAAAGAAATACCGTATGCTAACACATATATATGGAATCTAAGGAAAAAAAAAAAGTCATGAAGAACCTAGGGGCAAGATGGGAAAAAAGACACAGACCTACTAGAGAATGGACTTGATGTTATGGGGAGGGGGAAGGGTAAGCTGTGACAAAGTGAGAGAGTGGCATGAACATATACACTACCAAACGTAAAATAGCTAGCTAGTGGGAAGCAGCCGCATAGCACAGGGAGATCAGCTCAGTGCTTTGTGACCACCTAGAGGGGTGGG
>NC_041220.1:59743282-59764699 GCF_002837175.3 Physeter macrocephalus
TGTATAACTGATTCACTTTGTTATAAAGCAGAAACTAACACACCACTGTAAAGCAATTATACTCCAATAAAGATGTTAAAAAAAAAAACTTAGAGTTCTTGATAAGAGAGTGGGATATTGTTAGCGCTTAAACATCTACAAGTAATAGAAGTAATACTATTTCAGTGCTTATGTGTATTTTTTTTTTTTTTTTTTTTTTTTTTTTTTTCCCTTATGTGTATTAAAGAAGAGAAATAACATAATTTTTTACCTTTTCAGTCTGGCCTGATCATCACAGCAGCTCTTTGAGGTAGTGAGAGACAGAGAGAATAATATAGTCACAGGCCTAAATAAGTTGACAAGGCTGGAATTTGAAGCAGGGTCTGTGAGAACCCAGAGTTCTTACACTACACCGTTGCTACCTCTCTCAGCTCCCTGTCTAGCGTAGGCATTGACATGTTATATCTCAACAGGAGTATCATTGTTGCTCTTGTTAAATCTTCTGGGCACTTATAGGTAGAACAGACATGGTAAAAATAAGACTGACTCAGGTTGAACCTTAAAATAAAAACCCTCTTGGTCATTCAAGTCCTACTTAAAACGGGTACAACTGATTTGAATAAGAAAACTTTGAAGGTAACTGTATGTACAGGAAGCTAATTGCATCCTCCCTTTTCTGTTCCTCTGCTTTGAGTTCTTTGTTCAAAATTTATATGCATTAGCTAGGGAAATGATAGGGAGCAAATGAAAAAGAGGGCCATGAAAAATATAACTACCCTGTATTAAAAACTTAATCTCTTCTACATTAGCATTAGCAGTAATTAAAAGTAGAGCCTTTGTTATAGTGAAAAAATGTTTTTTATCATGGTTGTGGTGGTGATAACACTATTACATTTGTTAAATGTCACTGAATTATGAACTAAGATCAGTGAATTTTATTTTATTTGTTAATTAATTCTTGGCTGCGTTGATTCTTTGTTGCTGTGCGCGGGCTTTCGCTAGTTGTGTCTAGCAGGGGCTACTCTTCGTTGTGGTGCACCGGCTTCTCATTGCTGTGGCTTCTTTTGTTGTGGAGCACAGGCTCTAGGCACGTGGGCTTCAGTAGTTGTGGCTCGCGGGCTCTAGAGTGCACACTCAGTAGTTGTGACTCATGGGATTAGTTGCTCCATGGCATGTGGGATCTTCCCGGACCAGGGCTCAAACCTGTGTCCCCTGCATTGGCAGGTGGATTCTTAACCACTGCGCCACCGGGGAAGTCCCGATCAGTGAATTTTTACCTCAGTTGATTTAATAAAATTAAACCCATTAGAGAAGTTGACTTCGTTGATTTTTTTTTAACCTGACCTTGTTTCTAAATAGACCGTCGTAATATCAACACTTCTGTCTTCAGGAAAATAGGCTTAGTCATCAGAGAGACCTATTACTCATGTAGACTGAGATGGAGCCTAAAAAGAGACACATATATTTTTAAAGGAAAGAGCGCTGTTAAAATAGCAGTCTCTATGTTTAACAGTCAGGAACATAATAAGTAACATTGTTAAGATGATCTATAGAGAGGACTGTCGGCATCTAGAATAGGGAGCATGAAGATGGAGTTTTGGCCAAAATTGGTAAGAATTCAGTTATAGTCCACCATCTCTGTAATTATGATTATGATTATAGTACTAAGGGAAACAGTTGGAAAACTTTGACTTATATCTAAATGAGTCAAGTGACTCAGGTGTAGTTTATTCTCTTCTCAAGCCTTCTTACTGTTTAAAAATCTAATATATACATGTACACACAGAGAGAAGGAATCTCAGTACTTTCTTGCTTGCCTCTAGGAAGCTAAGAGAAAATTATATGAATGTCTGTGGGTTTTTTTTCTCCTAAATTATCTGCTTAAATATAGGGACTTTAGTTTTTCTCATTTTAAGATTTTTAATCCTAATATTGAGGAAAATACTATTTAAATTATCTTGAATTATAGTAAATGTATAATAGGAGTTGGTTGTAGGGATAGATGTTGGGGTTTTCTAAAATGTTTTGAAAAGATTGGTTTGTAGAAGTTATTGAATTGAAATTTAATGGTTAATTTCTATGAAACATAATGCTATTTTAAAAATCTTTCTTTATATAGGTGGTTTTGATGATAATTCTCCTTTGAGTTCAGTTGAGCGGTATGATCCTCGAAGCAACAAGTGGGATTATGTAGCAGCCCTTACCACTCCCAGGGGTGGAGTGGGGATCGCAACAGTGATGGGCAAAATCTTTGCAGTTGGTGGTCATAATGGCAATGCATACTTAAATACAGTAGAAGCATTTGATCCAGTGCTGAATAGGTAATTTTTATTTTCTTTACACTTTAATGGGATCTTCCAGTAACAGATTATTCCAGAGTGCTAAAATGCTGCTACATGTAGTTAATAGAAAACTTTGGGGATAGCTTACTATCTTTCAAAACCAGTCCCATAATAGGGATTTTTTGTTTTGTCTTTTGAGTAAAATAAATCATAATTTGTTTTAAGATAACATCCTTTCTCCTCTATCTTTTCAGGTGGGAGCTTGTTGGATCTGTGTCTCACTGCAGAGCTGGAGCAGGTGTAGCTGTGTGTGCCTGTTTAACTAGCCAAATTCGAGATGTAGGTCATGGATCCAGTAATGTGGTTGACTGTATGTGACTTGAGTTCCAGCCACCAACAATTTAATAACATCTGATAGGCAAGAAAGACTACCAGTATTTTGTAATGGCCACCTTTGAACAGTTTTAACTACTACTAGAGTCTCATTTAAATGTAAACTGTTGTATTGTGACTAAGTGCAACTTTTGAAATGGTAGATGAAACTACTAGTAATAAAGTTGATACTTTCCACTTTAACAAATAATGAAGTAGGGAAGGAAGACACTCTAACCTGAAACCATATCTCCTCCAAAAAAAGTGTTTAAAGGAGTGCCAAAACCTTGAAATTCCTTTTTTTTTAAAGTGTGGATGAATCAAAATGTAAAATGAAGTCATTTGCTGAGCTTTACCTTTTGCCTAAAGGTGTTAACCTTAGACAGTGGATTTTTCCTAGAGGGGAGATTGGAACCTATTCATCAACACAAGGATATCAGGACATATAACAGACCTGCTCCATTTGAAGATCTTTTCTACTTGGTGCTGATGAATTTATGCCTTGCTTTTTTCTAGGTGTTGAGTTTTCAATTCCTTGGATATTTACAGAAATAGGAAAAATGTTTCATCTTTCTGAGTGCCCTTTGGTTGTGTTTTCAGAAGCTTATAGGAATGCTGTAGGAAGCCCTTAATTTCAGTGTGAGTTGTTAGGACACCAAAAGATCTAACTGAACTAATTCCTTCTGAACGAATCTGCAGTTTTATTTTTTCATTGCATGCCGAAAGGATTTGTTTCATAATCAAAAACTGAATCAGAGGGGATATTAGAGGAGAAGGCTTTAAAGTCGACATTATTCTAGTGCCCATTCGAGAGCCTTGAGAGGGAATGATGTCTATTACATGACTCCCTAATGAGGAGACTCCAAAAATATGTTTAACACTCTTCTTTGATTCAGTCATTTCATTTTGAACCCAAGATTTATTATCTTTCTATTTTGCTATTTGCCAGCATCATAGTTTTTCTAAACTGTACAGAGTCTGGATTTATTTATTTTCAGAAAATGAATGCATTTTTACAAAAACCCTTTATAGACTGTAGTTGAACTGTTGATTACTTCAAGTCCATCATTACCAATAAAAGATATTGTAAAAACAGAAAGATTGAAACTGTTTTTCCTGTTAATATTTAATTCTCTCCAGTATATTTATTGAACTTTAACTGAAAATATTTCTTTACATTACTTTAAAGCCCAGGATATTGATACACCTACTGATCTAACAGCTCTTCCTGGTTTTACCAGCATTATAAAGTGGCTTATTTGTTATATGTATATATTTTTATAAATATTTATGAAGAATCTTAAAATATTATATTTCGTATTTGCAGTGCAAGTTTGGTACCTCTCTTTTAGGCCTTCCTAAATTTTCCTTTAGTCATGCCTTAGAATTTAGTATAGTTTACTGCTGTCAGTCATCTTGTTCACAAGGAAGCTGGGGCAGTGAAGAACACTACTCCATCTGTCCAGCCCTGAAGTTCATTGCCTAGTAGCTGTGATGGTCCTTATTAAATGGCAACCTAGGCTTATCAGTACAGTAAGGCAGAAGGCCGCATTACAAAAGCCAGTGCCTTGGGTATATTAGATCATAAAAATAAGAAGAAAAAATTGTAAGTGGGCTCAGCTAGCAGATAAAAGTCTATCGTGAAGCAGATTTAAATGTTCCCAATTTTTTGCTGTCAGGCTGTGAGCATGTCCGTAAGTCATTGCTGGATCTGAACCAGTGTTCTCTTGTACAGTTGTAACCGTATTTCAGTCAATCCCAAAAGCATTTAACTCCGTAGCACTCAGTGGACTGCCTACAACTGGCTGGATGTGGAGAATAAGGCTCAAAACCTGGCTTCAGCTATTTTTTATGTCTAATGGAGTTCTTGTATTATAATGCTTGTCTAGGTATGGTTACTAGTGTGTTACATGTATTTTTGTGGGGGGAGCGGATCTCTTATTCTTTCTAAGATTATTTTAAATGTTTTTTTCTTTAACATATTTCTGCTTTTGTCATGTGTATAACATTTAGGAACATGAAGGTGTTACATTTCCATTACTGGTTTTATCTATACAGTAGTCATCTAACATTACTAAGTTGGTATCCTAGCTACCCATAAAATATGAACTACTCATAAGGGAAGTAAAGTGAAGTAAATGGAACATGTGGCTGGCTGTTACATCATGTGTGGGTAGTCAGAAGCACAGCCTTGAAGGACCTGACAATGGTATGAAAAGATTAATAGAGTCAATATGCACAGTCTCTTTATTAAAAACATATTCTTTGAGATATGAAATGTGAATCAGGCTGAAGGAATCATGCAACTGAAAGGTGATTATATTCATGGGAACAGAAGGATGAAATATTAAAAGAAGATGGCTACTTAATTGTGAGGCCTGTCCCTTTAACCTCAGATGTTAATATCACCTACCCAAAAGACATAAAGTAGAGCTAAAATTCTAAATTATAAATGGAAAAAAGAAAAAGTAAAAATTTGCATATTTCTTTGAAAAATATTTCTAGTTGCTTCTGTGTGATTCTCCCGAATCGTTATTAAAGCCACTGCTTTTATTGTGTTGTATTGCCACTTTAAAAACAAATTACTTGGGCTTCCCTGGTGGCGCAGTGGTTGAGAGTCCGCCTGCCGATGCAGGGGACACGGGTTCGTGCCCGGTCTGGGAAGATCCCACATGCCGCAGAGCGGCTAGGCCCGTGAGCCATGGCCGCTGAGCCTGTGCGTCCGGAGCCTGTGCTCCGCAATGGGAGAGGCCACAACAGTGAGAGGCCCGTGTACCGCAAAAAAAACAAAAAAAATTACTTGATACTGTTTTTGACTACTTTCACTATATTCTGTGTAACTAATTTATTTTTAAATGTTTGAATAAACTGTGTACTCGAAGGAGTATTATTCATTCTCTTAATTCCTAAATGCATTTTAAACTTACAGTGCTGTTAAATGCCTAGATGAGAGATTGTTGAAATTGCATAAACTACTCTTGCAAGTGGTACACTTGAGAGTTTTGTTCCTTTTTTCTCCATGTCTTATATCATAGAAAGTGCATTTAGAATCTAATTCATGTCTTATTGGTTAAGAATGTTTTCTGTGGTTTCTCGTATCAGACTTATAAAGAAATTATATTGGGATGTTATTGACTGTCTCTTTTTCTCCTTTATGTGGAGTAAACAAGTGGCAATAAAACTTCTCTATAATATTTTCTTAAAACCATGTATTAGTGTAGTAGTATTCCAGCAAATCAAAATAATAAATTATCATATATACTACCAAGTACTGAGATCAGAAAGTTGCTATTTATTGATTCAAAATATGTTGCGTGTACCTATTATGAATAGGAACTTCTTCCTATATAGTGTTCATAACTTTGCTTTTCATTGTTTGATTGCTTTTATAGAATCTTTTCAAAACTATCTAATTGTTTATTCTTGATCCTTCAAATACAAAATTGATTTAGTAGTTGCTGGAATATTTTTCTCCTCAAAGAAAAGATCTTTATGTTTAACTGAAAATAGGAAGATTTTTGTTAACCCGTACAGAAATTAAAGGTTAAAGGCAACTGATTTGAGCAATTGTCTCTTCAGCAATTGTAGACTTGTACTATATAGAAATAAGATTCTTTATGCATTAAGATGTTGTCCTTCCAATTAGTAACCTCATGAAGCTATGATTATGTTTTTCTACTTGTCATTGCTAAAAACTTTTCTGAAACTTCTCATTGAAAACAACCTGAAGATCCATTTGTAAGTCATCCAAGAGAATTAGTCTCATCATAGTTATATGTTAATTTGGACCAGAATCTTAACTTAATAATGGCCCTATGTAATTTATTCATCAGACTTGATTCAAAATATTTTATGACTATCACAGGTTAAATCTACCCTCAGGGCTTCCCTGGTGGCGCAGTGTTTGAGAGTCCACCTGCAGATGCAGGGGACACGGGTTCGTGCCCCGGTCTGGGAGGATCCCACATGCCACGGAGCGGCTGGGCCCGTGAGCCATGGCCGCTGAGCCTGCGCGTCCGGAGCCTGTGCTCCGCGACGGGAGAGGCCACAACAGTGAGAGGCCCGCGTACCGCAAAAAAAAAAAAAAAACAACAGTGAGAGGCGCCCGTACCGCGCAAAAAAAAAAAAAAAAAAAATCTACCCTCAAAGAATTAGGTTTTCCTCTACTGGAAAAAAAAATTTCCAAGAGTAAACAGTTCCAATGGAAGATTTCTGAAATTACCCTGAGCAATAGTAACTTCAGTAAAAGAAGTCTATATCATCTTTAGAAAGTCAAATACTGTATGATTTCAGTTATATGTGGAATCTAAAAAAAACAAAACGCATGAACATAACAGAAACAGAGTTACAGATACAGAGAATAAACAGGTGGTTGCCAGAGAGGAGGATGGGGAGAGGGGAGAGAAATAGGTGAGGGAGATTATGAGGTACAGACTTCTAGTTGCAAAATACATGAGTCATAGGTATGAAAAAAAAAGGGGGGTTTCTTTGAAAGGAAACTATTTTAATGCAAAAATTCTGGTGGTTTTTGTTGTTTTAACAAGTCATTTTTCCATTATCTTTTTGGTTGAAGCTAAATTTAGTCCATCTGAACCATAAGGAGTTTCTTAAATTTGGGTAGTAGTCATGGGGAGTATTAATAACTACAATTTGTTTAATGTATAGTCTTCACTAGTCACTTGATTGATTGATTGATTGATTGATTGATGGCTGTGTTGGGTCTTTGTTGCTGTGCACGGGCTTTCTCTAGTTCCAGCGAGCAGCGGCTTTTCATTGCAGTGGCTTCTCTTGTTGAGAAGCACGGGCTCTAGGCGAGCGGGCTTTTATTGATTGATTGATTGATTGATGGCTGTGTTGGGTCTTTGTTGCTGTGCACGGGCTTTCTCTAGTTCCAGCGAGCAGCGGCTTTTCATTGCAGTGGCTTCTCTTGTTGAGAAGCACGGGCTCTAGGCGAGCGGGCTTCAGTAGTTGTGGCGCACGGGCTGAGTTGCTCCATGGCATGTGGGATCTTCCTGGACTAGGGCTCAAACCCGTGTCCCCTGCATTGGCAGGCGGATTCTTAACCACTGTGCCACCAGGGAAGTCCCACCAGTCACTTTATAATAACCTTTTAATCTTTACAGTCCCAAGCCCCACAGCATGCGGGATCTTAGTTCCCTGACTAGGGTTTGAACTCGTGCCCCCTGGACTGGAAGCGTGGAGTCCTGACCACTGGACCACCAGAGAGTTAAAGATTAGATTCAAATACAATAGCTTGTCCGAGATCCACAACTAATCACTGGTTGACCAGTATTCTTTGTGACTGAAAAATTCCACTGTTCCACCTAACCAGCTATGCCTCTGCTTTCTCAAATATCTGTAGATATATATTTAAGGAAAGATGATTTTCTTTTTCATAGTTTCTTCGTAGCAGTTTGAAAGTATTTATGGTCACCATTTCTCTTTTTTGGTCACTTATTTCCATTTATTGAGGTATAATTGACATAAGTTTTAGGTGCGTAACAATGATTCAATATATGTATGTATTGTGAAATGGTCACCACAAGAATCCATCATCACACATAGTTACAATTTTTTTTCTTGTGATGAGAAGTTTTAAGATCTACTCTCAACACTTTCAGATATGCAATACAGTTCTATTAACTATAGTTACAATGGTGTATGTTACATCCCCAGGACTTATTTTATAACTGGAAATTTGTAGCTTTTGACCCCCTTTACCCATTTCTCCCACCCGCTGCATTGCCTCTGGTAACCACTGATCACTATATTTCTCTATGTAATATTTGATACATATACAAAAATATATGTAACATTGAAGTTATTAAGCATGGTAATAAAACACCTATGTATTCACTCCCTAATTAAGAACTAGAACATTTCTGGTAGTATTGACTCTGCCTTTGTGTTCCTTCTCTATTCCAATCCCCAGCCTCCCCTTCTCCCCAGAGGTGAGTACTGTCCTGAACCAATCATTCATTCCTTAGCTTTTTTTCTTTTGTTTTTATACAAATATACCAAAGCCACATATTGTTTACTTTTGTTGGTGAGCTTTATAAAAAATAGTATTCTGTATGTAGTCTTACTAATTTGATCTTTTCATTCAACAGGTTCATTTTTATAATTTATGTTGGGTATAGTTTTCCATATTTTTGCTTTTACAGTGCTAAAATGAACACTTGTATACAGTTTCTTGGTACACATGTGCAAGTTTCTTTAGAGTATAAACCTAAAAGCAGAGTTGGTTGTAAGACATATGCTTGATCAGCTTCATAACAGTTTTATAAGGTAATGTGAAATTATTTTCCAAAATGGTTGTGTGAGTTTACATTATGGTTTATTATTTACTTTCTATTGTAAGACCTGATTCTTGCCCATCTGTTAGGTGTAAGATGATATTTTATTGTGGCTTTAATTTGCATTTTCTTGATTGTTGAGCTGAACATGTTTCCATGATTATTAGTCTTTCCAGTTTTTCCTGTGAAATGCTTCTTGATGTCCTTTTTCCATTTTTTTCTCATTTACAAGAGTTCTTCATAATAGGATACTAATATTTCCATTTATTTTTATTGCACATATCTTCTAGTTTGTGGCTTTTCACTTTGTTTTTTGATAAAGAAAATTTCTTAACTTTAATGTACTCACATGTTCTTTTTTGTGTCTTAAGAAATTTATTGTCTTTTCTGAAAGTCTCTCATATATAGTCTTCAGTCCACCTGGAATTGATTTGTGTATGTGTGAGAGAGAAAAAATTTATTTTTTTACTATGTGGATAGCCAGTTTTCTTCACACTGTAGTGACTAATCCATGCTTACCTCTGAACTTTATCTACATGGCCAATTTCCATGTAAGTAAACATCTGGGACTTTCTATTCTATTCCATTGGTCAGTCTGTCTAACCAAGAGCTGAGTGACACATAGGATGAATTACAAAGTATTCTCTCTTTTCTATTCTCTGAATTATTTAACATTGAAATAATCCATTTCTCAAACATTTAATAGAACTTACTTGTAAAACCACCTGAACCTACCACCTTTTGAGGAAAAATTAACTACCAATTCAGTATCTTATTGGTTATATGACCTTTTAGGATTTTTGTTTTAAGTCCATTTTGGTAAGATTTACTTTTTGAAATATCATTTGCTGGATCCCACAAGTTTTATTTGTACTGTTTTCATTAATGTTCACTTCTAAACATTTTGTAAATGTTCATTCCATGTTTTCTTTTGATCTGTGGGTTTAGAGGTATATTTTAAAATTACCAAGTATGTTTTTTTCTTTACTTTGGCCTGACCATGATCTGTTTGACTCCACTTCATGGAAATGTATTGAGACTTGTTTTATTGCCTGTTATGTTAAAATTTGTTGTTACTTGTGTATTCTTGAAAAGCCTGACTAATGTTGTAATGCAGTTTCTGTATTTGTACATCATATCAAACTCACTAATTGTGTTCTCAGTCTTCTATATATTGCTGTTTTTTTCTTTTGGCTGTTTGACCTATCAATAGACGGAAGTGTGTTGCCATTCCATATTGTGATTAGTTTTCTGTGTGTGTGTGTGTGTGTGTGTGTGTGTGTGTGTGTGTGTATGTTGAGGTTTTCTGATGTACATTTATGCTAATTTTAAAAAATTGAACGTTTTATTTTTAAGTAGTGTATTTTCAGATATGTATTTGATTCTGTCTGTTCGTAGGGGCTTTATCCTGGACTGGAACTTGTATTGGTTAGTTTTGAAGAGTTCATGAGGCCCAGCCCTTTCAGACCTGCCTCAGACCCTTTGTTCTCTCTTGCTATTGGAGAAGGCAAAAACACCTTCCAGTTTCAGTGCTGTTCTGGAGTTGGTCCTCCAAATATCTCAGTGAGTGCCTTTGGCTCTCTTGTGATTCACATACTGCTTGCTTTCCCCCTGCTTAGTTATTAATATTGCGCAGGTCTTATATCTGCTCAAATTGTGGGGTTCCCGAAACACCTAGTTTGATTAGGATATTGTTTTAAAAATTTTGTTATCCTACTTGCCCTGGCTGGTTTATGTTTTTGGAGGGGTGAGGATTAACTGGTCAGAAATTTTACCACTGTTGTCCAGGAACTTTTTTTTTTTTTTTTTTTTTTTCTGTTACTGGGCCTCTCACTGTTGTGGCCTCTTCCCGTTGCGGAGCACAGGCTCCAGACGCGCAGGCTCAGCGGCCATGGCTCACGGGCCTAGCCCCTCCACGGCATGTGGGATCTTCCCGGACCGGGGCACGAACCCGCGTCCCCTGCATTGGCAGGCGGACTCTCAACCACTGCGCCACCAGGGAAGCCCCCGAAACTTTTTTTTAAATGAAGGTTTTTTGTGTTTCCCCTCCACCTCCTTCTTTTAGTGGTTAACCTTGGAATTTTTGTGGCGTAGTTAACAATCTAAAGTTAATCAATGTGTTTAATGCCTTTCTGAACAATGAGGACCGTAGAACACTAAAATTCATCACCTTTCTTTCCAACCTTTGTTCAGTATTTCAGTTATTTCCCAATCCACATTTAAACATTATTAAATATTTATTTGGGTTGTATTTCTTTTGTGTATCTCAGACATTCCTTCTGAACTAATTTTTTGCTAAAGGATGTATTTCTAGAAGTTATATGAGGGAAATTCTGTTCAAGTGATTTTAGTTTTGGGTCATCTGAAAAATGTCCTTATTTTACTGTCATTTTTAGTTTTTTCAGCTTTATTGAAGTGTAATTGACAAAACTATATATTTTGATGATTTGACATGTGCATATTGTTATGCAGGTTAATTAACACATCCATTACCTCACAGTTACCTACCTTTGTGTGTGTGGTGAGAACACTTAAGGTTTACACTTAGTAAATACATGTACTGTTATTCCTGATAGTTGTACTAGATACAATTCTAGTTGGTTTTCTCTTGGTGTTTTGAAGTTGTTATTCCACTGTCATCTGGTTTCCTTTGTACTTCAGTACAGCTGCAGTCTTTCCTTCCTACAGATCTCCTTTTTCTCTTCTGCTTTTAAGATCTCATCTGTTCTGTAGTTTCACTATAACGTATCTAGATGTGTCTTTGTATTTGTCCAGCTAGTATACATTGTGATTCTTATATTTGTCATGTGTATCTTTCTGATCTGAAAATTTATTTCATGGACTCTTTGAATTTTACTTCTGTCTTCTTTTTCTGGGATTTGAAACTCTTCCTATTTACTAATTTTCACTTAGGCTCTGTGTAATCTTTTGTAAAAACCATTGAGTTTTTAATTTTAATTACTACGTTTTTCATTTCCAAAAGTTCTACTTTGTTCTTTTTTAGATATGCTTGGTAATTTTGATGGATTCTTATTAATTTTTTTTCTTTTGTTTGTATCTTTTTCTTTGGGCAGTTCGTACGTATTTAATTCTATATCCTATGGCTGATAAATCCAGTATCTGAAGTCTTTTGGGGGTCTAAATCTGTTTATCGTCTCTGAATTTTTCCTTATGGTGCCATTCTTTCCTGTTTGGTGATTTTATTTTGTAAACATACTCTTAACTGAACCTGTGGAAATCCAGAGGTTCCAAATTGGGCATGTTCTGAGAGGTTTTACATTTGCTCCTCTAGGCCGGGAACTGCCCCTGGGACTTTTTTTTTTTTAACATCTTTATTGGAGTATAATTGCTTTACAATGGTGTGTTAGTTTCTGCTGTATGACACAGTGAATCAGCTATACATATATCCCCATATCTCCTCCCTCTTGCGTCTCCCTCCCATCCTCCCTATCCCACCCCTCTAGGTGGTCACAAAGCAGCGAGCTGATCTCCCTGTGCTATGTGGCTGCTTCCCACTAGCTATCTATTTTACATTTGGTCGTGTATATATGTCAGTGCTAGTCTCTCACTTCGTCCCAGCTTACCCTTCCCCCTCCCCGGGTCCACAAGTCCACCCTGGGACATTTTTGCTCTCTTCTTGGCCTAATGTGAGGTGCTCAGGTTCGGCTCCTCCCCTTACTGTGGGTTCAGTGGTCTCCCAATCCCAGCGCTGATACTGGCATTTGTCCTTGGGGCAACTGTGGCTTTTCTGTTTACTTACACTCCTGCTCAGGTTCCCACTTATATATTGGCCTCGGAGGTTTCCCTGCTTTCCTGAGAATCCAGTAAAGCATTTAAAATTATGTTTTTAATTTAAGAACTAACCCTTCAGACTATGTAGTCTTTCATAACCCCCACAGGCAGAAAGTTGCCACTACCATTTATAGAGCCCCCAAAAGGGCATAGTTTTGTCTTAACTGATATTTACTTACCTTTCTCTTATATACTACTAGACCTCTCTAGTAAAACTTATTTGTTGAATATCTTTGTAGACCTTAACAGAAGAAGCTTTTTGGTCCCATGTATTTGTCATGCCTGAATTTTCTTAAATTTAAACTGGGAGTTCATAATTCATAAAATGTAAGGTTCCTTGGCATAGCTGTGTCTATTACTTGGTGCCTCTTTGCTCTGAATGTCTTAAGTATCAGTTATTTTATATATACCACTCCCTTAGCACATTGATGTTATAAATTCCTTCATAAAGATGACTAAAGTACTGATGTAGATTCAGAAAATAACTGCATTCTGCCTGAAACTTTGCAACCTTTCTTTTGTTTAAAAAAAATGTTTCTGTTTTGGCCTTTGGCCAAAAGTTATAAAGTTCTTACCTGACCATAAATTCCCTTATTTCCCCCTATTCGTCTGCAAACAAGTATCTTTTTTCCTGTCTGGAGACCAGAGTTCAGGACTGAAGGACACAGTGGCTATTTGTACTACATTCTAACACAGTTCTCTGGTTTTCCTCCTTCTACTTGTTTCATTTCTCAATACCTGTTTTAATGCAGTACCAAATCAGTGTGTTTTCTTGGGAGTCAGCTTTATTGAATTATTCATATGATACAAAATTGACCCACTGGGTTTATAATCCATGATTTAGTAAACTTAGAGTTGTGCCAACATCACCATAATCCAGATTTAGTTCATTTTCATCATGCTTCCAAAATTTTCATGAGCCCTTCTTGGAGTTAATCTCCACTCCTCCCCTCCTTTCCTCCCTGCCTCTTGCTCAAGGTAATCATTGATACGGTTTCTGCCCATAAATTTGCTTTTTCTGGGTATATCATGTAAGTGAAATCAAACTCTATATAGTGTTTTGCACCTGCCTGTTTCACTTAGCATAATGTTTTTGAGGTTCATTTCATCCATACTGTAACATTTTTAATACTGAATAGTAGTTCATCTTATGCATATACCACATTTTGTTTATCCATTTACCAGTTGCTCATTTGAATTGCTTCCAGTTTGGGGCTATTATGCAAAATGCTGCCATGAATATCCATAAACATGTCTTAATGTGAACATGTTTTCATTTATCTTGGGTGAGTTCATACAAGTGGAATTGCTGTTTCTTTTAAGAAACTACCAAAATGTTATCCACAGGGGCTGTACTATGTTATATTCCTATCAGTACCGTATGAGGTTTCTGCTTTCTCATCATCTTCTCCAGCACTTTGTGTTGTCTTTCTCTTTGATTATAGCCATTCTCCGGGACGTGAAGTGGTATCTCACAGTGGTTAAACCAATGTGGGGTTTTTGGTGGTGGTTTTTTTTTTTTTTTTTTTTTAATATTTTCTCCCTAAAGGAAATGGCTGCTCTCTAGTGGTGCGTTCCTCACACTACACTTGGGAAAAGGGCATTTATAACAAGCCTTAAAGCGTGTTAAAATTTACATTCATTCGTGTTGTGCCTACATTGTTTAGCACGCTGAGTGCAATTTGAGGACCGGGTTCAAAATGTTTTCCTAATTACCCCTGTTAATAACCCTCAGGACCTGGTTGGTTGGCTGTGGCTTTTACTTAATCCCTGGAGGTGCATCATAGTCACACCAAGTTTTTGTGCTTCAGATCTCATCCACTTTATATACTCACATCTTTTGGCGTAAAGGTTGACACCGGTGGAGTGGCTAATGCCTATGAAGATAGGGAGAAAAAGGCCAGAAACAGTTTTGTTGACTCAAACTTACCACATCCTTTCAAACCAGAGCCAGAGGAGTAAATAATTCTTACTAGTGGAATGAATGTAAATTCCTTTTAATGAATTGCACACAAATGGAATGTCTGGTGGCTTCTTGGTATTTTCAGGTAACACTTTGTAAATATGCCTGTAGAGAGTTGTAAAATTTTAGAAGAATGGGTCTTAGCTGCCCCTAGGCTCCTGGGGCTCTGCTGAAATGAGAGCACCATGCACATTAAAAGCAGTGAAGAAATTGAGCTCAAGGAAGGAAACTAGCCAGGGACTAACTTAAGGGATGGTAAGTAAACAAAGATGTGGCTTCAGGAAATTAGGGTAGTACAACTAAACATTTAATGGTTTAAAGTAAGAACTTACAAGTTTTGCTTTAATGCAACAGGATATCATTTTTTTAACGTGGAGAGAATGTACGTATGTGAAATTTCCCTAACCTCTTATGCCTTAGCACAATGCATTCACCTAACAATGCATTTTGCTCTCCTGACATGTCTGTTAAATGAACATATATATGTGTATACATACATAGCACACACACAGATGCCTGAATACAAAATAGTAGCATGATGGATGGGCCTGCTCATGGTTGATTTACTGCTTCAGTCAAATGGAGGCAAGAGGAGAGGCCAGACTATGCATCTGTGACTGACATTTTGGTACACAGTAATTGTACTCTATAGTAAATGGAATTATGTTATCAATTGGGGTGGCTAAAGGGGTATAAGATATAGGATAGGAGATACATAGTTTATTCAATTTCATGATAAGCACTGGATAGGAGGGAAATTGATATATTGGGGGATTAAAATAATTTTAAACATGCATCAGAACTTTAAAAATGTTACTATAACGAATATTGTTTTTCAAAGGATTAATATGTGGAGATTTTGTTTAATCCGATGTCATCATTGCCAAAACAAAATGACTTACAGAGATACTGTTATTTAACAGATTTTTATCCTCAGCCTTTGTGTTTTGGAACCAAGTCTAGTGATTTATATAAACAGAATTGTTTAACTCCTCCCAGAAAAACTATCATAAAGTAAGTAGGGTGTGTGTATGCTTGCCCATCCAGTTCTGCAAAGCATGATAATGACTAATTTGAAAGGTGATTTTAAAAATACAAACTATGGAAAGTACACAGCACATGTAGCTTAACACACGTTCCTCTCCACTTCGTATTTTCACTTTCTAGGTCTGTTGTGCTGAAGGGATGGGAATGTATCATGAAGCATAAGAGGAGTGTTGTCCTCTAACGGATAAGCTGGCTTATGCCATGCTGTCAAGCTTGAAATAACTCAGTCAGAACAGTATAGCCACAATGGTGGCTTTAGAATAGCATCTAGGTTAGAGAGGGCCACTGAAAGGGACAGTGGCTGTCTGGGAAAATACCAGATCTAAAGTCACCTGTCACTTGCATGGAGAAGAGACATGCAGTTCAGAAGCTGGGCACCCTGACTTATGCTTTATGCCAACATACATTCTGAAGCATGTCACTTTACACAGAGCAGTCAAACTATTGAACGGATGGAGTGACTCTCACAGGGACGAAAAGTCAGTCTTCCCTTGCTTTTTTAAAAAAAAATTTATTTATTTATGGCTGCGATGGGTCTTCGTTGCTGCGCGCAGGCTTTCTCTAGTTGCGGGGAGCGGGGGCTACTTTTCGTTGCGGTGCGCGGGCTCCTCATTGCGGTGGCTTCTCTTGTTGCGGAGCACAGGCTCTAGGCACGCAGGCTTCAGTAGTTGTGGCTTGCGGGCTCCAGAGCGCAGGCTAAGTAGTTGTGGCGCACGGGCTTACTTGCTCCGTGGTATGTGGGATCTTCCCGGACCACGGCTCGAACTCATGTCCCCTGCATTGGCAGGCGGATTCTTAACCACTGTGCCACCAGGGAAGCCTTGTCTTCCCTTGCTTTTTACCTTCATTTAAAATAAGCAAATAGGAAATTAATAGGACTAGTCAAGTAACGCTCAGGACTGTACAAATTTTAGATTAGATCCATGGGCCAGAGAGAAACCTATGGTGAAATGCATTCTGTACATCCAGTGGGTTTCAAAACTTTCCAATATTTTACAGCTTCTAATTTATCCAGGACAAATGTCATTTGCTTGGACCAAGAAATAAGTTTTAAGGATTAATGGAGCTTCAAATCCTGAGGACCCATGTCAGTGATGTGAATGGAGTTTCACTCAGGGATTGATCATGGCCTCCAACGTTGGAAAAAAGGGGAAATGCTGTAAGCAGCTCGTGATGCCTGTTCTCAACGGAACAAACGTGGGAAGTGTCGTGCGATCATCAACCTAGTCCAAGTTTCTTAATTTACAAATTAGAAGCAAAAGATAAACTCACAGAAATGAGCTAAGTATAGGAAAAGGCATTCTACAGAATCAAATGCCAAGTGGCCAAATAAATCTGTGGCAAAATGGTTAACTTCAGTTGGCAGAGAAATGCAAATTGAGGTAGTATAAGACTTTTTTCAGGAATTCCCTGGCGGTCCAGTGGTTAGAGCTCCACACTTTCACTGCCGAGGGCAAGGGTTCAATCCCTGGTCAGGGAACTAAGATCCTGCAAGCTGCGAGGTGCGGGCAAAAAAAAAAAAAAAAAAAAAAAAGTTTTTCATTTTGCAAGCAAAGCTGGCAAGAATGTTAAGCTCATCCACAGTTGGTATAAGAGCTTTTTTGGGAGAAGTGGTTTGGTGATAAAAAAATTTTTTTAATTGGTTTATTGTTTGACCCAGAAATCCCCCTTCCAGAAATTTTTCCTGTAATAACACTTGTAGGAATGCAAGACAATGTGTGTACCAAGAATCCTCAGTACAGCATTGTTTGCAACAGCAGAATAATTGGGCCAGGGGCAGCTTGCGTGCATAATGGGAGAATGTTTAAATGGTGATATGTCTTTAGTTACACAATATTTTACAGCCAAAATGATTAACATAGAAATATAGGGACTTCCCTGGTGACGCAGTGGTTAAGAATCCGCCAATGCAGGGGACACAGGTTCGATCCCTGGTCTGGGAAGATCCCGCATGCCGCGGAGCAACTAAGCCCGTGCGCCACAGCTACTGAGCCTGCACTCTAGAGCTTGCGAGCCCCAACTACTGAGCCCAAGTGCTGTAACTACTGAAACCCACGCATCTAGAGCCCGTGCTCTGCAACAAGAGAAGCCACCGCAATGAGAAGCCCATGCAACCCAACGAAGCGCAGCGCCGGCTCGCCGCAACTAGAGAAAACCTGCACGCAGTAAAAAAGACCCAACGCAGCCAAAAATAAATTTAAAAAAAAAAAATATATATATATATATATAAAGTGGGGAGAAAGTCAGAATATAATACATCCAAATTTATGTTTAAAAATAATGTGTAAGTGCACAAAAGTTCTGGAAAGTTACACCAAACTTAATGGTTGTTTACTTTGGGGAGGAGGGGATGAAGCAGACTTGCTCTTACACTTTTTGCTCTATATGCTTTTGTGTCATTTGATTTTTTTAAAACTAGACTATTTGTAAATCAGTTTGAAAAAAAATTTTTTTAATTCCAAAATGATACTTATGTAGATGTAGATGTAGGCTTGGGGACCTCTGCAAAACCACTTTACCAGATCACTTACTCCCTTGAGATGCTTGTAAAGTCCTCGGTTGCGATCTTGTATACCAAGTCCTACCTGCAGGAGGAGGAGTTTCTTCAAAGACTGCAGAACAAAGATGGGAAAGCAGGGAGTTGAATAGTTAACTGAAGACATTTTTCTAAAGCCCATGCACTTGAGTTCAATTGGTTTTCCAATAACAGTGTGTATATATGTAGAAATGTATGTGTGTGTTGTTTAGATGATAATTTAGCAGGAGAGAGATGCAAACCCATAATTGTTTCTGCCCTGCTACATGTGAAGTAAGGTAAATGAGATGTTAGGACTGGGCCCCAGTAATAGAGAAGGGTGATGTAAAGCACTTATCCAGAGCAGGCACATGGTCTTTTCAAGCTAAAATAGAATTGTCTGTTTAGAAAGTATTTCAAGGCCCGCCCTCCAGTCTGCTGGAAGGGCACAGGTCTTTATTACCAGAGCCTTGCTGTCTCACTACAGTCTTGGCTTTCAGCTGAGTGTGTTCTGTGGAGAAACCACAAACACTGAAAGAATCCTGCTCTAAGACAAAACAGGCTAGACGGGTACAGTTATCTAATCACAACCAAGTAACAGCAGATAAACCTCCGATTATATTCTGGTAAAGGCCCATTGGACTTCAAAGCTGTTTGGAATGGATTGAAGGGTTTTGAACACCTCCTAGGTGTCCTAATTTAAAGCGGCCTGGATTGTGACAATTTATATTCCCAGGAACCCTGGCAAATAGTAAATAAATATCCCTTTAAATAATTCAGGCGTCAAAAGTGCCTAAATACTTAGAAGACAGACACACAGAGAAAGGTTTGTGTCTTACCTTAGAGGTGCTGTGGTAATCCAGCAGTAGTAAAATTGTCTCCCAGTGTCTGGGAGACAGCTCTTACATACCTTGAGATACCAGAAGCAGAAACTGCAAAGACATTGGTAGAAGTCCGCCTACTTAAAAAACGAAACAAACTTTGTTAAAATGTGTCATAATAAAAACTGATAAGCCAAAGATAATTTGGAGAGAAATATTTACAACAAAATAAGAGGGTAATATCCTGAATATATAAATCAAAAGGGAAAGATGAATAGCCTGGAGGGATAATTTATTTTTTTTTTTACTGCTCAGCATCCTCTTCCTTCATTAACAGAACTCTTCCTAGTGGAGAACTCATTCTATATGATTTAAGTGAAAACTTTCCCATCTACCCAGTTAGGCTCTTGAATTGGGTCTAGAGTATTGGTCCTGTAACCTATGCACTACAAATGGCAACTTCATATGTAACAAAAAACATAGTACCGTAAGAATGAAAATATAAATGAAAACATCAGAAGACAGTCTCCCACCTATCAAATTGGGTGATTTTTTTCCTTTTTGTGTTTTCCAAACATAATACCCATGATTGGTAAAGGACCGGATTATTAATGCATACTAAAATCACTAAGTGAAACGTGGTTGCCACAGGGCAAAGCCCATATTCGTAAGAGTTTTGGTGATCATATCCTCACCAAAGACTCAAAGCATCACTAACAGGATGATTTTAGGTGTCTCCTGATGTGATGCAACATGAAATACACAGCACCACCTGTGAAAGATTCTTGCCAAATACAATCAAGCTTCTACACCTAACCCAGGGACTTCCCTGGCGGTCCAGTGGTTAAGACTTAGCCTTCCAATGCAGGGGGTGCGGGTTCGATCCCTGGTTGAGGAGCTAAGATCCCACATGCCTTGCAGCCAAAAACGCAAAACATACAACAGAAACAATATTGTAACAAATTCAATAAAGACTTTAAAAATGGTCCACATCAAAAAAAAAATCTTTAAAATAAAATGAACCTAACCCAGTTTATAGGAAATCTACATAGGAGATAAAGATATGAATTAACAGACTCTTAGGGAAAAACAGGGCCAAGATGTAGGACGTTGTATTAAAAAGGTGTGTTTTTTTTGTTCTGGAGTAACAGAGAGATATGACAACCAAATGTAATGCCTGAAACTTGACTGAGTCCTGGCTCAAAAAAAAAAAAAAAAAGCTGTAAGACCTCTGGGGGGACAATTACAGAAATTCGAATAGGAACCGAATATCAGATGTTGAGAAATTTTCTTAGCTGATATAATGGTATTGTGATCCTGCTGGAAAATGTCCTAGGAAATGCATGCTGAAGTCTTTAGGGGTGAAGCATAAATATACACATGCACACATTTACATAAAATATGGTGAAATACTGTTGAATCTACCCAACTTGTTTGCTTCAGGGATGGCCCATGGGAGCATTCTTTATACTATCCCCAAATTAGAGATAGTCTCAATGTTTAACAAGGGCGTTGATTAAATAAACTGGTACAACCATGCAGTGGACAACTACTACTGAAAATATATGAGACAACATATGACAATGGAAAGTTTTTGTGAAAAAAAAGAAAACCCAGAAGAGGTTTTATGACCCATGTTTTAAGGCCTAGTTCAAGTGAGAGCTCTTCCCTCAGTCTTCCCTTTAGTCTTTTTTTTTTTTAACATCTTTATTGGAGTATAACTGTTTTACAATAGTGTGTTAGTTTCTCCTTTACAACAAAGTGAATCAGTTATACATATACATATGTTCCCATATCTCTTCCCTCTTGCGTCTCCCTCCCTCCCACCCTCCCTATCCCACCCCTCTCGGTGGTCACAAAGCACAGAGGTGATCTCCCTGTGCTATGCGGCAGCTTCCCACTAGCTATCTAATTTACATTTGGTAGTGCATATATGTCCCTGCCACTCTCTCACTTCGTCACAGCTTACCCTTCCCCCTCCCCATGTCCTCAAGTCCATGCTCTAGTAGGTCTGTGTTTTATTCCCATCCTACCACTAATCTCTTCATGACATTTTTTTAGATTCCATATATATGTGTTAGCATACGGTATTTGTTTTCCTCCTTCTGACTTACTTCACTGTGTATGACAGACTCCAGATCTATCCACCTCATTACAAATAACTCAGTTTCATTTCTTTTTATGGCTGAGTAATATTCCATTGTATATATGTGCCACATCTTCTTTATCCATTCATCTGTTGATGGACACTTAGGTTGCTTCCATGCCCTGGCTACCGTAAATAGAGCTGCAATGAACATTTTGGTACATGACTCTTTTTGAATTATGGTTTTCTCAGGGTATATGCCCA
>NC_041220.1:59765230-59767808 GCF_002837175.3 Physeter macrocephalus
AGATTGCTTTTGCTATTTGGGGTCTTTTGTGTTTCCATACAAATTGTGAAATTTTTTTTTCTAGTTCTGTAAAAAATGCTAGTGGTAGTTTGATAGGGATTGCATTGAATCTGTAGATTGCTTTGGGTAGTAGAGTCATTTTCACAATGTTGATTCTTCCAATCCAAGAACATGGTATATTTCTCCACCTATTTGTATCATCTTTAATTTCTTTCATCAGTGTCTTATAGTTTTCTGCATACAAGTTTTTTGTCTCCTTAGGTAGGTTTATTCCTAGATATTTTATTCTTTTTGTTGCCGTGGTAAATGGGAGTGTTTTCTTAATTTCACTCTCAGATTTTTCATCATTAGTGTATAAGAATGCCAGAGATTTCTGTGCATTAATTTTGTATCCTGCTACTTTACCAAATTCATTGATTAGCTCTAGTAGTTTTCTGGTAGCCTCCTTAGGATTCTCTATGTATAGTATCTTGTCATCTGCAAACAGTGACAGCTTTACTTCTTCTTTTCCTATTTGGATTCCTTTTATTTCTTTTTCTTCTCTGATTGCTGTGGCTAGAACTTCCAAAACTATGTTGAATAAGAGTGGTGAGAGTGGGCAACCTTGTCTTGTTCCTGATCTTAGTGGAAGTGGTTTCATTTTTTCACCATCGAGGACAGTGTTGGCTGTGGGTTTGTCATATATGGCCTTTATTATGTTGAGGAAAGTTCCCTCTATGCCTACTTTCTGCAGGGTTTTTATCATAAATGGGTGTTGAATTTTGTCAAAAGCTTTCTCTGCATCTATTGAGATGATCATATAGTTGTTCTTCTTCAGTTTGTTATATGGTGTATCAAGTTGTTTGATTTGTGTATATTGAAGAATCCTTGCATTCCCAGAATACACCTCACTTGATCATGGTGTATGATCCTTTTAATGTGCTGTTGGATTCTGTTTGCTAGTATTTTGTTGAGGATTTTTGCATCTATGTTCATCAGTGATATTGGCCTGTAGTTTTCTTTCTTTGTGACGTCTTTGTCTGGTTTTGGTATCAGGGTGATGGTGGCCTCATAGAATGAGTTTGGGAGTGTTCCTCCCTCTGCTATCTTTTGGAAGAGTTTGAGAAGGATAGGTGTTAGCTCTTCTCTGAATGTTTGATAGAATTCGCCTGTGAAGCCATCTGGTCCTGGGCTTTTGTTTGTTGGAAGATTTTTATTCACAGTTTCAATTTCAGTGCTTGTGATTGGTCTGTTCATATTTTCTATTTCTTCCTGGTTCAGTCTCGGCAGCTTGTGCATTTCTAAGAATTTGTCCATTTCTTCCAGTTGTCCATTTTATTAGCATACAGTTGCTTGTCGTAATCTCTGATAATCTTTTGTATTTCTGCAGTGTCAGTTGTTACATCTCCTTTTTCATTTCTAATTCTATTGATTTGAGTCTTCTCCCTTTTTTTCTTGATGAGTCTGGCTAATGGTTTATCAATTTTATTTATCTTCTCAAAGAACCAGCTTTTAGTTTTATTGATCTTTGCTATTGTTTCCTTCATTTCTTTTTCATTTATTTCTGATCTGATCTTTATGATTTCTTTCCTTCTGCTAAATTTGGGGTTCTTTTTTTCTTCTTTCTCTAGTTGCTTTAGGTGCAAAGTTAGGTTGTTTATACGAGATGTTTCCTGTTTCTTAAGGTAGGATTGTATTGCTATAAACTTCCCTCTTAGAACTGCTTTTGCTGCATCCCATAGGTTTTGGGTCGTCGTGTCTCCATTGTCATTTGTTTCTAAGTATTTTTTGATTTCCTCTTTGATTTCTTCAGTGATCACTTCGTTATTAAGTAGTGTATTGTTTAGCCTCCATGTGTTTGTATTTTTTACAGATCTTTTCCTGTAATTGATATCTAGTCTCATAGCGTTGTGGTCAGAAAAGATACTTGATATGATTTCAATTTTCTTAAATTTGCCAAGGCTAGATTTGTGACCCAATATATGATCTATCCTGGAGAATGTTCCATGAGCACTTGAGAAAAATGTGTATTCTGTTGTTTTTGGATGGAATGTCCTATAAATATCAATTAAGTCCATCTTGTGTAATGTATCATTTAAAGCTTGTGTTTCCTTATTTATTTTCATTTTGGATGATCTGTCCATTGGTGAAAGTGGGGTGTTAAAGTCCCCTACTATGATTGTGTTACTGTCGATTTCCCCTTTTATGGCTGTTAGTATTTGCCTTATGTATTGAGGTGCTCCTATGTTGGGTGCATAAATATTTACAATTGTTATATCTTCTTCATGGATCGAACCCTTGATCATTATATAGTGTCCTTCTTTGTCTCTTGTAATAGTTTTTACTTTAAAGTCTATTTTGTCTGATATGAGAATTGCTACTCCAGCTTTCTTCTGATTTCCATTTGCATGGAATATCTTTTTCCATCCCCTCACTTTCAGTCTGTATGTGTCCCTAGGTCTGAAGTGGGTCTCTTGTAGACAGCATATATATGGGTCTCGTTTTTGTATCCATTCAGCCAGTCTGTGTCTTTTGGTGGGAGCATTTAATCCATTTACATTTAAGGTAATTATCAATATGTATGTTCCTATTACCATTT
>NC_041220.1:59769953-59790871 GCF_002837175.3 Physeter macrocephalus
GCGGCGCGCTTAAACCCCTCTCCTCGCGCACCAGGAAGCAAAGAGGGAAGAAAAGGTCTCTTGCCTCTTCGGCAGCTCCAGACTTCAACCGGACTCCCTCCCGGCTAGCCGTGGCGCACTAACCCCTTCAGGCTGTTTTCACTCTGCCAACTCCAGACCTCTCCCTGCGATCCTACCGAAGCCCGAGGCTCAGCTCCCAGCCCCACCCGCCCCGGCGGGTGAGCAGACAAGCCTCTCGGGCTGGTGAGTGCTGGTGGGCACCGATCCTCTGTGCGGGAATCTCTCCGCTTTGCCCTCCACACCCTGTTGCTGCGCTCTCCTCCGAGGCTCCGGAGCTTCCCCCTCCGCCACCCGCAGTCTCCACCAGCGAAGGGGCTTCTAGTGTGTGGGAACCTTTCCTCCTTCACGGCTCCCTCCCACTGGTGCAGGTCCCGTCCCTAGTCTTTGTCTCTGTTTATTCTTTTTTCTTTTGCCCTACCCAGGTACGTGGGGAGTTTCTTGCCTTTTGTGAGGTCTGAGGTCTTCTGCCAGCGTTCGGTGGGTGTTCTATAGGAGAAGTTCCACGTGTAGCTGTATTTCTGATGTATCTGTGAGGAGGAAGGTGATCTCCGCGTCTTACTCTTCCGCCATCTTGCCTGAATCCTTCCCTTTAGTCTTAAGCGGGACTAAAACTTTCCCTTTCCCGCACCTGCCACTGCAAGCTCACCCCAGTTATTGCTGGCTTGTCAACGCTACTGTGAGCTTGCCAAGGGCGGGTCCCTGTTTGTTCATTAGGACCGATATAAGTAGAGGTCAACCTAACGTAAGGAAGAACAAAAAGAATCAGGAAGAGGTGGGTAGCAAGATCTTTATCAGTATTCAAAGACTGGAGGGTCACCTGTTGGGCTATTGTGGTGCAGTGAGGGGAGGGAGGAAGTCTAAAAAGGTCACCAGTCTTGAGTGTTTATGGCAGAGGCACACACTCTGTACACCATCTAATGTGATCCTCAGTACCTTACTAGGTAGACACCAAAGCTGTAACTGTTTATGAGAAAAGAAACCCAGAGAGGTTAAGTAACTTGCCCATGGTCACACAGCAAACCAGAAAGCCAGGATTCAAATTTAGGAAGTCATCTTTCAGCACCCAGAGTATCATTTCTTTTGGAGTGGCAAAGGGAAGAGAAACCAGATGGACTTTAGATTTCTTCCCATACCAACATTCTACAAATATGTCTCCCCATACCCAGCAAACAGATTGAAAATAGGCAAATTTGGTCACTGTTGCACCTGGCAGTTGATGTTAAGATAAGCAACACTGGTGGTATTAGGCTAATTTGTGATTGAGATCTCTTCTTTTTTTAATTATTTATTTATGGCTGCATTGGGTCTTCATTGCTGCGTGCTGGCTTTCTCTAGTTGCCGAGAGCGGGGGCTACCCTCCGTTGCAGTGCATAGGCTTCTCATTGCGGTGGCTTCTCTAATTGCGGAGCACAGGCTCTAGGCACATGGGCTCTAGAGCACAGGCTCAGCAGTTGTGCCGCACAGGCTTAGTTGCTCGGTGGCATGTGAAGATCTCCCCGGATCAGGGCTCGAACCCATGTCCCCTGCATTGGCAGGCGGATTCTTAACCACTGCACCACCAATGCAGTGACTGAGATCTTGAAAATAAACTGAACAGAAAGATGAGCTACCCTCTGCCCGCCCCTTTCCCATTTCAACAATAAATACATACTGTGAATAAGGGCAAATTATTCCATGTGAGACTCTCCTTGGCTATAAGTGGTAATTACATATAGCAATTTTAGGAATTACTTTATTCAAGCAAAGTGAAAGCATGGATTCCACGCCAATGATTTCTCTAAATTTTTATTAATTTTTTTTTTTTTTTTTACAGCTCCATCCTCTTGTGAAAAGTAAAGAATTTGAAGACGAACAAGTCAATTACATGGTTTTTTAAACAGCAATTAATCCTTATTACAGAGAACAATAAACAAAAGATCTGTGGCACGGTATCTTTGGAAAGATCTTTTGCAAATTTTTCTTCTAAAAAAAGAAAACTATAATTCTCACAGATCACGTATGTCTCTTTCAAAGGACTGTACAAGGCAGCTAAATTTTATTCACAAAAGCCCCAAGTTTCAGTTCCATTGCTGACGTAGATAAAACACATGGAGTCCCCCTTGTCTGTGTTGCACATCTTCCCACCGAGCGCATCACTGCTTCCCTATCCTACATCCAAAACCATTGTGTGGACTAGATAGCTGGCACATTATTACACAATAATTAAAGAAAAATTCATATTATTTTAGAGACAGACCAGTGATCTTCATTTATCAACTGGACGATTTATTCTTTTTTAAACAATTTTAATAATACCAAGATTTGACTTTCCTCTAAAAGTTATAAGAAAGCAAAAAATATATAATATAATATAATATATAATGGTAATAAATAAAAAAAGGCAACCCTGCTCAGGTATCATCCAAAATATGATCACATTCAGAAGAAAAAAAAAAAAAAAACCAACACAAGATTTGGGACACACGTGTATAAACACACACACCAACATGAACAGTGTATACTTGGTATCTGAGGAGGGGATGTGCAGTAATTTTAACAATACACGTTGATGGCCTGAACAAAAGGCGAGTACTGCCTTTTGTTCTTAAACAAAAGTTAATACTGCCTGTATTCAGCATCACTTAAACAGCTACTTGTAAGCAAAGCAAGTTATCTTCCTTAGGTCAGCCACTGCCTGGTCTGACCAGTGCAGCTCGGCCAGCCTCGCTGTCAGCGGTCTTACTTCTTTGTCCTTCCAGGTCGATATAGTAATATCTAGGCTCCCAGGGAGCTGTAAGTTTCCTTCCTGCCGTCTTGGGTAGAGAAATACAGGCACTTCTCTACCCAGCACAGTACGTGTTGATATCCAACACACCGCGAACAGAATAGGGTGGCTTTCCCCAGGACAACAGGAAATTTACAGCTACCTTAAGAGAGGTGGTAGATGGGTGCTTGTCAACAACGCCTCATAAATACGAACTAAAGAGCATGGCCAGTGGTCACAATTCGTTCTCGGATTTTCGGTGACTGACACAACTGGATTGGATATTTGAGGTGTATATGGTAGAAATACCACTGGCAGTGTTTGAAGGAAAATCCCCAACACCATGTTTGTAATTCTGCCACTCCACCTCCCACAAAAAAAAATGACAAAAGTATAGGAAAAAAACCTGCATCCACAAATCCTAAGTAGGACCAAAAACAAAAGAGGCAACCACTAGAGCAAGAGAGAAAGGGACCAAGTACCGCTATAATCCTGACTCCCCTCCACAACCACAATGAGGAAATCTCTACATCTGTGTTTCTAAAAGAAGGCCAAATATTCTAGCAAGATTTAAATACAGCTAATCAGTGGTAAAGAGTGTAAGAGATGAGGTGGCAAAGTTTTTCACAGATTTTGTGTAGTGTCTGGGCAAACAAATCCTTAAGAAAAAGTAGAATCTGTGTGGGAGGTAGGGAATCAAGCCTTATTTGATTCATTTACCTAAAGATGCACAAATACACCTCAAACTTCATGAAGCGGAAGAGAAAAAGGTGCAAGACCCACCTAACATCTCTTAAAGCCATGGCAAAATGAATACAGCATTATTCCAAAATTAGGTGTGGTCAACAAAGGCACAATAAATATATCCAATTTAGCCAGCCTCTTAGTCTGTGTCTGTGTGTGTGTATATGTACACACACATTTCCTTTCATATATCAGAGATAAGAGTTTTATTCATTTTGGAGGGCACAATGGTTTCTTTTTGCTTCTAAAAATTACTGAACAGGAATCATAAAAAAAAAAATAGTAAGCTCCTGATCCTACTAACGTTAATACTTAAGGTACCAATTAAGGCAAATTTTCAGCCAGAAAGGGGTAGTTTGTTAGCTTCTAAACATCCTAAGACCAGGAATTAAAGGATATAGAACAAGGGAGATAAGTGTGGTCCAATTTGTCTAGGGGAAATAGCTAAACATTCTGGTCAAAACAGATTATAAAATAAAGGTCCTTTTGTTCAAAAAAAAAAAAAAATCAGAGGCTTTTCCCATTCAGTATTGTGATTAAATCATAGCATCAGCTAAGTCATTCTCCTGTTGTAGTTCTGGTCCTGATAATATGCCAGCTGGACCCTCCCGCTCTTCTACCACAGCTGGCATATGGAGGACGTTTTCACATTCTTAACTCTGTAATTTGGTAAATTTCAGTGAAGTGTTTTATCATTGTTTATCAGGGCCCTTAGTCTAGCTAAAATCTTAAATTCAGTGATTCACATTTTAATTACCTCCAGGAAGGACAGAAACATTCAACATTTTTAAAAGTAAAACAGTGTTCTTCCATTTCCTAGTAAAGACAGAGAAACACACACGAAACTGTAGTGCCAAAGGCAAGGTTTTTACACTCCATTTTTACTCAAGATGTTTTGTATTTGTCTCACTGTGAAGTGTGTACTATTACGGTTGTTATAAGAACTTCACATATTCAAAGGCTTGATTTTATAATCTAGTCCTTTCAATTATCTACCTCAGTACAAATTTTGCCTTTGGGAATTTAAGCATGCAGTGGAAAAGTGCAAATGATTTAAAAATCCTTTAGATTTCTATATACAACTGTAACAGTGAAAAGACCTTATGAACACTAAGGATTCATCAGCCACTACCCTTTTACATACTCTACTTTAAAAGTAGCCATTAAGAATTCTTTTAGGTAAAATGCATTTTGCAGTAAGAATCAGAAATATTCCATGATCAAAACAGTACAAACTGATCTCTGTAAACTCATTAGTTTTTTAAGGGACAAATAAAATCTTAATATAAAGGTCAGGGGAAAAAACACACACACACAAAGAATAAGGCCACTGAAAAAGCAATTACCTCTTTTAGAAATGGCTGAGAAATTGACTTGGAAATGTCTTCAGTCAAGGGGACACTGTGGCTCCTGACAAGACACACACACTCAGCACGGTCTGCATAGATCAGAACCTGTCCTCAAGAACACACTCTTCCAAACTGACAGGTGGCTTGTATTGGGGAGTGATGGGGTGAAGGGAGCAGGAATGGCCAAGGGAGTAAGGGGGAAAAAAGATGTTAAGTAACCACATAAGCCTGCTTCTGGTGTCCTGTCTCCTACATATAAGAGATGGACACACAATGCCGCAAGCAGACAACCTACCAGGCAATTACTGTTCATTTAACAACAGGCTGCTTTTTAAACGAGTAGTTTAAAAAGGACCATGGCTCTGCTTTAGAACATCAGTAAACGAAATCAGTCCATCAAGATGGCACATCAAGTTCTTATGCTCAGATATTACTACTGTTGTAATTCTCTCGCTTTAACCTAAACATGAAGTAAAAGACCTCTGTCCTAGCTAGTGATAACCAAAGAACAGGCTGGATACTGTAAGACACTGAAGGAACAGCTTCACACAAACAATTCATATTGCGAAAAATAAGCATCACTCCCATCCGCTACACATCCCTTTTATATAGTCACCAATTACCAAGAAAGTTCTTACATTCATCGTATGGACCTTAGACCTCTCTTCATTATAAATAACGATGGTACTCCCTTCTTCACTAATAAACATGACAATGTCAAACATGCCTGGTAGGAAACAACACGTAGGGGGCGGAATGGGATGAAGGCAGAAAAATAAACCAGTTGTAGCGTTAACACTCACTCCTCAATTGTAATAGATGTGCAAATTCTACTTCTAAAAGGGATAAAAAGAATTGGCTTCTAAAAACACTGCACTCAAAATAATGCTTCCAATAATAACCCTCAAAGTTTCAATGAAAAAAATCTGTGCTTATGGATACGTGGGAATTCTGTTTGGTTTTTTTTCCCCCACTTTAGGTCATTCAAAATAAACTTGGTTTCATGTACAGAATCTGGCAATAACAACTCATGGGAAGGCCACAGTTCCTCTTCAATCTAATCACATCTAGTTGATTGAGAACACTCTGGACTGAAGGCATGTGGTGACTTTTTTTTTTTTTTTGAAAGTCTAATAAACCACCCCAAATCTCCACAGCCTCTCAGGGAGTTAATTTCCCCTAGACAATCAAGGGCTCTCCAAGTCTAGTTTTGCTATAAATATAAAGTAATTCGTAGCAGAAAAATATAGCCTCTCTAAGAAGTAGATTTCATTTTTCTTTGTTCACTGACAAAACTCTGAGTTGGTAGACAACATGAGTTACCGCATAACTGTAGACCACAGATCAGCACCTCAAATTCCAGCTCTACTTAAACAAAAATTAAAAAGCACTTCAACCATCTGGTCACGGATAAATGTTGGTTTCCTTCTTCCCCAAAGTAGAAAATGCAGAGTACAGTCAGTGTGACTGCCTTTCTCTGGAGCAGGGGGTGGGAACGGCAGCACCCAGTCCTCCGTGGTACATGGAGATGGGGATGAGGATGGGGATGGAGACGGCTTCCCTGTGCGCTGTAGCTCCTCTCTCCCCCGGCCCGATGGGGCCGCCTTCCAGCACAGTAACGGAGAAATCAGAGCTGGGTTGAACGTGCAGTATCCAGGCAATGGGGGGTCAGGGGGTGGGTTGCCTTCAATTTTATAAATTAGGACAATACCTGGTATTATCAAAGCCACTGTTCAATGGCAGAAAGTGGGGTACAGTGGAGTCCTTCACAACTTATGTTTTATAGATGACCATTAGAATTTATTAAACAAATATTTCCCCCAAAACTTAAAAGAAAAAAAAAAAAATCACCCACAAAACCCTACACCACAATTCACTGTTTAAAAAAAAAAAAAAAATTCCTTCTAGGAATGAACTAATGTGGCTACTGAGATGATGTGAATTTGCTTTCAGAGTTGAAATTGTTCCTCCTCATTTCATTTGCATCCTGCTGGTTAAAAAAAGACGGAAATGTTTCTAGACCATTCATACGCCCACTCAGGCTACATTGCACTTCTGTCCTTTAGGAAGGAAAGGCAAGATCATCTCTGAGGCCAGCCTCCTCATTTCTGCTTCTACAAAACCATCCTGTCCAACCAATGATTCCATAGTTCTTGAGTTTCAGTGAACAAATGTCCTGGCCATCTCATGGTGCTTCTCTTCTCGAGTTTGGTATCCTGATGAGACAAATGTCTGGACTGTTTTGAGGCTTCCAACGTGCAAAAAAGTTCCCAAGGCATCAGATCAACCTGGGCCTCCATTAAGGTGTTTTGGTTACTTGTTTCAGCCGCTGAAAGCCCTGTCTTGTATAGCGCACCAGGTCCATCAGACTGCTGTCAAGGGCCAGGGCGCACACACCTGTGCCGAGCTGAGCAAAGAATTCTGCAAACAAAGCAAGCCCAACATGTAAACACACGTGCACACACAAAATAAATGTGAAAACATAAAAAGGCAAGGCTCCAGAAACTACATCCCCACAGTATTCTGTATGTCATCTAGCAGAGCAAAAAAAGAAAAAAAAAACTTCACAATCTACTGTAATGGTTTGCTAACTCTCCACATCCTTCCATTAGTCTAAAAAGGGAGGAACTAAGTTTGTTTCAGAGCTGACTCCATAATGCCTGGCACAGTGGCTGACAGTGGAAAATACTCAATTTATACTTTTGGATCAATGGACATATGAATGAAAATAAACAAAAATACTCAACATGTTAAAAAAAAAAAGCATCATTAGTTTGCTAAGAAAGAAAACAAGGTTTGAAGAGGCTCTGAGGAAAGTAAGTGGCCACAGCCAGCTGGCCGACTTCTTCCCTATAGCCAGGAAAGAGCATGTCAAGGCTTTCATCTGGTATTTACATATAAGCATTTGCTCAGTGGTCACTAGCACTCACACCAAGCAGTTCCGCTAATAGATGCTTGACCATCTCCTAAACCTTGGATTTCTCCAAGGGCCTTCTTCACAAACAAGACCCAAGAATATTTACTAAGCCATATTTCCTATACTGTTGCTAACCATCTTTCTTAACATATACTGAAAACTAGCAATAAACGCAGTGTTTTTTTAAGGATTATAAAAGTTATATTTATTCACGATGCTACATTTATTGCATTCCCTTAGAAAAATAGAGACTATTTATGCACCCAATTTACACATATAAAACTTTATACAAATTATGTGTAGCACATAAAGGCCTCTGGTACAGCTAAAATCCTGACACTACAATTTGGGTAATCCTGCTTCAGGGTCTCCAGTTTATCAAGTCTGTCCACAGAAAATAAAAACTGAAACTACACTCAGTCTTGCTGCTCACACTTAGAAATTATTTTAAATATAATAAAATAAAATTTTCAATTACTCTAAAACCCAAAAAAGTAAATTGGAAGGGGATACATTTTGTTACCAATTTTAATTTCACAGTATGACAAATTCACACCTTATTTTGGCTGGGTCTTTTTTAAAAAAAAAAAAAAAATCACCTTAGTTTTGACATTATCTTTCTAAGTTGTGGCTGCTTCAGAAGGTAATTTGTCAAAAATATTTACCAAACAATTTTAATAAGTAATAATAATATTCCTTTTACAAAATGGTACAATAACACCTTAAGGAACCAGAAAATACTAAATGTCTTTGGCTATATAACAAAAAGGCCATTCTTCCAAACAGAATAGGGCATATTCACCTCAGAACCAACTACAGAAACAGAAAGCATAACAGAAATATGCACAGAATTTAATGAGAATTTGTCTTCCTTTTTTCCCCATTCTACCCATATAATAAGCAAGGAGAACGAAATTTACATACTCTTCCCAGATGAGACTCAATAGCACTTCAAAGATACCCAAACTTCTGCAAAGGCAAAGTGAATTAAAACAATTACACAGGGGCTTCCCTGGTGGCGCAGTGGTTGAGAGTCCGCCTGCCGATGGAGGGGACGTGGGTTCATGCCCCGGTCCGGGAAGATCCCACATGCCGCGGAGCGGCTGGGCCCGTGAGCCATGGCCGCTGAGCCTGCGCGTCCGGAGCCTGTGCTCCGCAACGGGAAAGGCCCGCGTACCGCAAAAAAAAAAAAAAAAAAAATACAATTACACAACCAAGTGAAGACTGAAGGGACAAATGTTATTTGCAATTTTTTTTTAACTTGTTTGCTTCCTTTTAAGCCTTACAAGTGTAGAAATTATAGATGATAAACAAAAGTCACAAGCCTCACAAATGGAACTATAATATAAAAATAAATCAAATGAAACATTTATTAATAAATGAAGCCTATTTTATTACTTCAAGTGTTAATGATAAAAAAATTTCCGCACAGCTATTGCATTTAAAAAAGTGAAACTACATACTATGTTTCTAGCTTGGTAAACAGATGAACCTGATGTCTTTGAAAGACGTAACAACTGAGCATTGTACAGTACATCTTATGAAGACCCGTAAATTAGAGAACTACTGGCTTAAAGTTAGTGATTATGAAACAAATACGTATTCGTAGTTTCAGCTGCTTTTTTCTTCCTCAGCCATCAGGTGCTCCATCCATTTTACATTTCTGGGGTGAAGAATAAATGCAGTATTTTAGGTCATGCTACCTCCCATCTCAAATGTGTTGTGCCTGGGGACAGCCAATGACTTTCCATCTGCATTTGCTTAGCGCTTTTGCTAGCACTTCAGTTCAGGGCGAAATAACGATACCAAAACTTACAAAGGGGCAAGGTGCTAAAGCCACTTCTGGTTTAATTTTGCTAAGATCTAGTCACAGAAATCTATCTCCATGCCACAGAGCTCAAGAAAGAATTGTGACAGCATGGAGAAAATGTGAGAAGAGTAAACAGCTGCACACTTCCTTTTCTTCAAAACACTGAACAGATGGTGGGAATGTGAGTTGGTGCAGCCACTATGGAAAACAGTATGGAGGTTCCTCAGAAAGCTAAAAATAGAACTACCATATGATCCAGCAATCCCACTCCTGGGCACATATCCGGACAAAACTTTAACTCAAAAAGATACATGCACCCCTATGTTCACAGCAGCACTATTCACAATAGCCATGACATGGAAACAACCTAAATGTCCACTGACAGGTGAAAATGGAATACTATTCAGCCATGAAAAAGAATGAAACAATGCCATTTGCAGCAACATGGATGGACTTAGAAATTATCATATTAAGTGAAGTAAGGTCAGACAGAGAAAGACAAACACTATATGATATCGCTTATATGTGGAATCTAAAATGTGGAACAAATGAACCTATCTACAAACCAAACAGACTTGTGGTTGCCAAGGGGTAGGGGAGGTGGGAGAGGGATGGACTGGGAGTTTGGGGTTAGTTGATGCAAACTATTACATACAGAATGGATACACAACAGGGTCCTACTGTATAGCACAGGGAACTATATTCAATATCCTGTCATAAACCATAATGGAAAAGAATATGAAAAAGAATGTATTTATGTGTGTAACTGAATCACTTTGCTGTACAGCAGAAATTAACACATTGTAAATCAACTATACTTTAATTTTAAAAAAGAAAAAAAAAAAAGGCCAAAACACTGAACAGAAAATACAATGTTATTCCCCTCCCAATCCCCATGGCCCAGTAATAACCACGACAGAACCATTTACCTTTATTCTTCCTGGTAAGGACCTCAGCCTGTTCCCAAAGATCAAAGGCGGTAAGGACATGGGAAGTAATGGTGACATAGGAAGATGTCATGTTTTGGATGGTGACGGGGGTGCTGATGGTGGCCGGCATCCCCCCGCTCCCCACACTACCAGCACTTGACTGGGATCCTATGGAGCTGGCTGGAGAAGGCATTGGAGAGAGGGGGGATGGTGTGCCTGTGCTTCTGGAAGGTGGAAGAAAAGAGAACTGGTTAATCACCTGAACTCCCAGATCCCCTGTTTCTGGAACTGCAGTCCAAGTCACAAGGCTTTAGTGTGTACTTGCCAAAATGACAATCACTTCTAAAATCACTTCTACAAGGTCAGAAAGGCACTCTTCCCCTTCAGTATTCTGGACATTTATTTCATAAAACACAGTGGGATGGGGCCCTCCAAATGGAAAAAGTAACTGGAGAGACATAAGGTGTTCTTCACTGGACATACAATCAGGTGGGCAAATCTGTATTCCAAGTGTATTTCCTAGGCCCTTTACATATTTTACTCCCTTGCCTGGAATCCCTTCTCTCCCCAAGCCCTATTCCAACTTCTCCTAGGAAGACAATACTTCCCCTGAGAAGATGGTCCTCATCTCCGATATATTCATTCTCTCATCCACTCAGTAAACATCACTGAGCTCCTACTCTGCACGTAGCGCTCCTCCAGACACTGGGGATACATCACAGCTTCCTTTCTGTCACCACCTGAACTTGTCTCTTTGCATTTATCACACCTCATTATACTTTTCTGTCTATTCCTTTTCCTGCCTCACAAGCACCTCGAAGGCAGGGACCATCTCTTCCTAATCTCTGCATTTCTAGCCCTTAGCATAGGAGGTGCTCTGGATAAAACACCTGCTGAGCCCATAACTGACTGAACAGAGGGCAGCCCATGAGGAGACTGGGCATCAGGGGACTCACACTGTGCTCTGTGTTCTCCTAGTGACTGTCCACCTGCACCTGCAAGTTCACAAGTGCCTTGATGCAGATCAAAGGAGAAACACAAGTGAAGTCACTCAGACGTTAAGAAGTGATGGATATGACATGGAAAGATGGGTCAGCAGCAGTGGCCTCATCACATAGTTACATCTGCCCTTGGGCTTCATGAACTCTAATGGATCCTAAGCGTCCCCAGCAGAAAGTTCATTTTGAAGAACTAGAGCAGAAGCTGCCCGAGGGCGGCAATTCCTGTCTGCTTTGTTTACTGCTGCTTCCCTGCGCCTGAAACAAGGTTTGGTACAAGGAAGGTGCTAGACAAATGGTGAAGGAGTGATCTAAAATCATGTGACTGACAACCCATTAACTTAGAATATCTCAGAGGTAGAAGTCATGAAAATTTTCAGAGGTAAAGAAGTTGCTTCTCAATCAGGACTTTCTTTTTTTAAGAGAGGCCATATGGGAATCTGTTCTTTTGAATGTACTGGAAATGGGGCAATCTTCTAGGTGATGTTCTTAAAATAGCAAAACCCGTCAGAACTGGGAGCTTTTCAAGGAATACGACCAAATTTAAAAAAAATACTAGGCAAGTACCAAAGGGAAGAAAATTCTATTCTATCTTCATCTTAAAAACACCCGCACAAGGACTGTTTTTCGACAGCTTATGGAACAGATGAGCAATTTCAGTTCACAAAGTGGGGGGAAAAATTTAGCTAGAGATAGCTGTTTTGATTCTTAATATCACTGTTACAGACCCTGGAGAAGGTAGGAGGGAATTGGTTCTGGAAAGTTCTTGTTTACTGAAATGCTAAGACAGCATGCTGCATAGAAGGAGAAAGGACCTTGGCTCTGGTTCCGCCGGCTCTGCCTGTTTTGCATCGTTGGGCATATCCAAATATCCTCAAAGCTCTAAAATCTGGACCCTAGATTCTCTGTAGTTATCTTTTTATGTTGCCCAACCAGCAAACACCCTGATTTCTAACTATTCCTCAAAAAGGTAGAAATGTGCTAATGATTTCAGTTGACCGAGCAAATCAGCACATGGATGTAAACAATTTTTGAAACAAAGTCACAGCAAGAGGTAAAGAAAGAAAGAACTTAATTTTGGAAGTTATTTAAATTAGACTGATCATTACCTTGCGATGCATGGAGAAGGTGCCTGGGCAACTTTGGAAGAAGTCTTGAAGAAGTGTTCGTTAAGAGTACGGGAATACTTTATTGCTATATCTTTTTTACAACGAAACATAGCCATGTTCAAAATGGACTGGCAACGCATGCTGTGAACATAAACATAAGCTGAAGTGAAGTATTAGCTCCGATTCATGAGGATCACTACTACAGAGAGCAAGCCACCTAACCTTTTCCCTAATGTTCACCCTAATGAACATACTGGGTTTTCCTCATCGACGCGAGAAAGAATATCGAGAATCTCACTGCACTGTCCACACTAGCGTCAGAAGTAAATACTGGTGAAACAACACAAATATACAAGGATATAATTTAAGTCATAATGATTAACCATCAGTGGGATTAACCCCTTGACCACACATCCTACCACTTTCTGGTAGTGATTCGCTTTTCATGATCATTTTCACTTTAAGAAAACAGATATGCAAAAGCAGGTGTAATTTGCTATTTAGACAAAGAAAAAAATACACACCATAAAACAGCAAATATTTTCTCCTGTGTTGGTGTTGTGGCATCCGAGAAGGATTTTAATGACATTATGAATCTATAGGAAAATACAAACGTACATCAGGTTAAAAAAAGGCAGTCAGAAAATCCCAGACACAAAGATATCTTATTATGTTTGTCTTGGTTTTATATTGATTTTTGCTTAAGATGTGAAGACATGACAGCAACGCAGAATAAAAATGAGGCCTTAGCAACAATTCAGGCCATTCAGAAAATTAGGCGAGGACATGCCTTTTCTCTGACCTGTCCACCTGCTTGAAACCAAGTAGACTTGTATCCTTACTGAGTCCCCTCCTGAAATGCAGGTAATAAACAAAGACGAGAGCTTCAGCTGAGATGAGAGGGCATCTGATAAGAAAGTAAAACTGGAAAAACCAACCCTCTCCCTGAAGGGTTTGGCATTTCACCGTGCACTTGGCAAAATGATGCAGCCCAACCCAGTTGTTCTGCTCTAGCACTTCATCTGGAATACATTTTTAGTTCATGACAAAAAAAAAAAAAAGTTTCTGGATCAGTAACTTTTTTAAAGACTCCCCTTTGTTAAGCTGTCTTGAGACCAAAGTTCAAATGGATTAAAGCAATAAAGGTAAGGACAGAGAAGTACTTAAAAGGAAGGCAAAATGAGTCTGCACTTACTTGATGAGGTCTAGGGTTTCTGCATAGATGGAGCAAGCCGACTTGGACGCTGGGCTTTCCAATTCCATGGCAATACCACACTCAATAAAGGACAAGGCAGCTTCCAGGTACTTAAAAGCCTTCCCAACCTTGTCCGTCTGTGCGCGAAGAACAGGGTCACTGTTAAGCCTAGCACGGACTTTTACTTAGTTTCTCACACACATTCTTTACAGAAACTTCCCTCCACTGTCTTAATTTAACTATGGCTAGGGAGAAGTGTGAGAACAAACAAACTCAATATAATAACCAAAGCCCGTCAGCTCTGACCTACTGAGAATTTTCTTTTACAAAAAATTCAGTAGGAAAGAGACAACAATCTTGTAATAAGACTATACTCTCAAAACCTTATTAAAGTACATATTCAAACTAAGGCACTCAGTACATGGTCCCCTTGTTACTAGTGTGCAATTACCCATCATATGATTTTCCTGGCAAATAGGTTATTCTACACAACTAGAATAATGCAGACACAGTTTCTTTGTACGTGCTGAAGTTTATCTTATAATAAGTAAAAACTGTTATGGTTTACAAGCATCTTAGATTTCATGTCGAACAATAATCTTTTTATGTATTTTAGAGCACAACAGGTCATCTCCTCTGGGAGTCTGGGTTAAGGGCACAAGGCTATCCCCTGGGCCAATAGGGATACAATTTCAGAGTCCCTTAACAGGAATGTAGAAATATGAATGCAATCAGATATTGGTGGTCATCTAACCCCAAATACATATTTTGTCACTTACACTCTTCTCACTTGGTGGAATTCAGCCAACTCGACCCAGACTGTGCCAAGTCTCACTACATATGAGACGTCATATGCAGCACACATTGTAAGAGCAACTGATCAACACGACATTTGCAAGGTTGTAGTTTCTGCTAATGTCTCTACTTTGATATGTTCAAAAAGAATGAATGAAAACCATAAAGGTGCAAGTGGAGTGTAAGGAGATGGTGACACATCAGCAAAGAAAGAAGGTTTGGCAAAGAAAGATGGCTACTAATTTTAATTTTTAAAAATAACTTGAGGGGGGGCTTCCCTGGTGGTGCAGTGGTTGAGAGTCCACCTGCCAATGCAGGGGACACGGGTTCGTGCCCCGGTACGGGAAGATCCCACATGCCGCGGAGCGGCTGGGCCCGTGAGCCATGGCTGCTGAGCCTGCGCGTCCGGACCCTGTGCTCCACAATGGGAGAGGCCACAACAGTGAGAGGCCTGCGTACCGCAAAAAAAAATAAATAAAATTTAAAAAAAAATAACTTGAGGGACTTCCCTGGCAGTCCAGTGGTTAAGACTCTGTGCTCCCAATGCAGGGGGCATGGGTTTGATCCCTGGTCAGGGAACTAAGATCCCATATGCCATGCGGCATGGCCAAAACAAAAAAAAACTTGCTTTAAAAGTATTTTTTCTAGAGAACCCAGGCTCAGAAAATTAGTGACAGAAAGAATAAAAATCAAACCAGCATGTCCCAAATAATCAACAGTATAGGGCCTTATTGGTTTGCTTCACTGGTGCGAATTTAACTCTTCAAGTTTACTTATTCAATACCATCTCCTTCATGGGATTTCCAAAATTTATATTGGCCTTAGGGTAGAAACAAAGGAAACTATACTAAAGCAATTTGCCAGTATCCACTTCCTTAAGTATTTTGTAAAGTTAATAATGAAAATATTCCTGTGATAACTCTATGTATCTCCTGAGACAGGGTTAAACTAGTAGAGTTCTAATTTCCTTAACAGTAAGTAAAATAAAAATAGAGGTGAAATACACTACTCTATATTCAGTTGTGCACTCGCTATCTGGAATGCAAGATGGTCATTCGTGAGACATTGTGCAAGTAAAGGAGAATACTGTGAAGAGGCTGGCCATTCAGGTTTCTGTCCAAACTGGCATATTTTGAGAGAGGAATGAGCTAACATTACTTATTAAAATGGGATGCAATAGCCATAGGAAGGGAGAAAGAAGATGTGCATATGCACAGATTAAAAGCAACACAAAAACAAAGTTCCCTGGAGTATTAATCTTGTTGGAATAATGAAGGAATCTAGTGCCCAGGGTCAAGATAAGTTTTTGATAACTGGCTGACAAAGTACTGAATATTTACTCTTTCTCAAAAATCAAAAGATTCATACAGTTCTAGTACCAGCCTTGGAGAACTGAAAGGAAGAGGTTAGAAAGATACCACTGTTTGGTGCTATCTGAGGCATCTTAATTTGACTCAGGTCAATGCTGGTACAGGGTCACTTGAGAGATAGTGTCTAATTTGTCTTTGACTGTCCTACAGCATCCAGCATGGTAAGGACTCAGTCAACATTTTACTCCAATGAACGGGGACCTGATAAAAGGGTCTCGGCCCAGCCCTTCCCAGCCTGACAACAGATGCCAGGCTACAGACTGGGGTTGAAGAACACTGGGCTAGGATTTTGAGGCCACCATGGACTGATCTGATTCAATCCCCGTGGACCTCCAGAGTCTGTGGTTAGGTTTGCCTGTGGCAGAATCAAGGCAACCGATGCTGTTCTCTTGTGGTACAAAGTTCAACATACGGTAACTGCAGGGGTTTAGGTGTGGGGCATACACCAAGCAAATAAAGGCCCCAGAGTCTTAGATGCTTAAATATGACAAAGGGCAAGCATTATATAACTATACTGCAGCAGAGAAACAAAAGCATTATTTATGTATGCAATTAACAAAACTACCACCTTCCAAAAAGTCCAACAGCCACCAGGTAAAGAGAGTTCGTTTCTTTAAGGCATGTTTACCATCAGTGCAATCATCACCTTCACCTTAAAATTTCATCTGATGGTACTGGTCCACTGTTCACTGTTAGCCTCTAACAGTGAACAGGGCGTTAAGATAATTTTGGAATGCAAACAGGCTACCTCACTTTTTGAAATGTTTTGGGGTGACCACAAATCGACCAGCTTTCAATAAGCCAGAGTTGTTTTTCACATCCAAAGAACTGATTCAGTGGGACAAGGAAGCCCTCATGTATATTAAATAAAACACTACCAGGTAGATCAACTTTCATTCATTTAGATATAAAACGTGAAACTAGTACTTTGTCTATCTGCCCATGATCAGACGGAATCAGCGAAGTCAACACAGTGTCGCTTCCCTAGGAACCCCTCAGCCCTCGCTCATTCCGACCCTGCTGACCCTGCGGCCAACGTCAGGCCCCCGCAGCCCTACCCACCATCCCGCCCCCAAGCCACAGTTAGTGATTTGGAACGAGACGGCAAGTGTTTGATCAGAAACCATTCCACCAAAGGGAGAAAGAGCCAAGACTGACCACTAATTCTGCTTTGTCCTTCAACCTTTTGGCCTCCTTCATGTGAAAATCTGCTTGTTGTCTGAAAGAGAAGAAAAGACCAGGGGTGGGTCACAGGAACTTGAAAGTACTGGACTGGGGCAAGATGACTTAAGACAACTGGAGGGGGACGAGAATGGGAGGAGAGGCAGGGCAAGGAGGAGGCGGGAGGAGGGGGAGGGAGAAGAGAGAAGCAGCAGCATCCAAAGTCTTACTTGTCCAACTTCATGTGAGGCTTCCCCGGCTTGGAGTTACCATTTGGCAAAGAAGGCACTGGAAAACGATTTGCAGTATCTCCAGAAGATCCCTTAAAAAAGATCATCATACCGATCACCCTGTTACATTTAAGACCATTGGCCTAACTGTACCGTCTCTCTAAATTAGCCCAAAATAGTTCAAAAGCAAGGAACTCAAACGCTGCACACTCTAGCTTGGTCAAGCACTTTTCTCAGCTAGATTCAACTGAAACTGTAGGTTGGATTGTATTGGGGGCACAGAAAAGCCATAAAACAAGAATGCCCAAGAGAACAGATTATCAACAAAGCCAAATTTAACATTTTCTCTTAAGCAATACATACACACACACACTCACCTACCCCAGGTTAACAGGAAGGAAGGAATCTGTATTCAAGAAAGTGGATACTTTTTCCCTCATTATCCCTAGTAATGAAAGTATTTGAGATCAAACATCCAAACCAAGAACTAACCAGGGTAATCATGTTTTACTGCAAAACACCTGATAGAAAATTAACACAAAAATCTATTCTGATTTTTCACCTCTGAACCACTTTAAGAAGAATAAACTGCCACCTAAATTTTCAGGTAATTATGAACTATCTTTTACTCTCCCTCTGAAAAGTAGAGCTTTAAGCACAAATAACTCATTACTGTATTATTAGAAGTGATGAATAGCTCTGAAATACCATTGTAGAAAACTTATCTGGGCATTTAAAGTAAAGACACACCAACATATTCCCTTGTATACATTACTGCCTCCCCTCCTCCTTACTTTGTGTTCTGCAGAGCTTCCAGAGCCCTTCCCCTCTACTTTTCTGTGCTTGGAAACAGAAGAGTCTCTGTGGTTGCCCTTGGTACTACTGGCACTTTTGGGAGGGTCCTGGCCACTGGGGTCTGCTTCCTGCCTTGACCTCTTTTGTGCAGGCTTGGCTGGCTTCTGGGAGGATGCGGACGAGGATGACACAAGTGAAGGGGGAAGCATTTCCTTCTTTGAGGGCTCAGAGGAGGGCTTGGGCGTTCTGCAATGAAACATCATGCAAAACTAAGGTAAGGCAAAACATGAACCGTATAACTTAGTTGTTGAGTTATAAGGACAAAATGGCTGTTGACACAAAAGATAAAGCTATCACAGAGCCATGAAATCCATTTTTGTAGAAAGGCCAAATTTCAGAGCCCTTTTTTTGATGCCTTTGAAAACTACAGTCCTACCTGTGAGTAATAAATGAAGTTGTATAATTTGTCACTAAGCTTGTGGAGTCTGCCAACGGTCTTACCTTTACCCAAGCAAGTCACTCTGCAGTAGCTGCTGCCCAACCTGCACCTTGTCTCTGACAAGCAGGCAGGCCCAGCTGCCACCTCCTCTCTGCCCCCTTCACATCTGACCCCTTCTCTCTCTTTCAAATCTCTGTTGGTTCCTACATGGTGACACGAATCACTTGTTTTTGCCAAGTCTTTTTGTGCTTTTGATAAATCTAAGTTTGCTGCCAAATGAACCATTAATTCCTCTAAGGTCCTCGTGAAGGAAAACAAACAGAACTTAGCATATCGTCAAAACGAGTTCACTATTCTCTTGTTCGACTACAGAAGAAAAACGTTTTGCCGTGTTGCCATCCAGGAAGATTCGATCACCTTCGCAGCCTGTTCCTAATCTCTATACTCACTTTGATTTAGAAGATTCTTTGTGGGAGGATGAGGGTGATGACTGCGATTTGACTTCCTTCTCCAGCCTGATTTTCTTGCTGTCGTGGTCTCTTTCTGCTTCACCCTATTATTGTAGTATAACAGCAAATGATTACAAACATAATGGTACAGACAAAATAGAAAAAAATATGCAGCAAGGTCAATGAGAGCAATCAGACTTTTGGAAACTTCTAAACACACACAGAAACCTTATAAGTATCTACACTGTGTATGGGGGGCTGGGGGTGAGGGCAGCAGACCATCTAGATTTGATGTGATTTGTACCGAGATGGATTTGTACATGAGGAAGGACTAAGGAAAGAACCAGGTTTTTCTCTACCCGGGAAGAAAACAGTTGCGTTTTCCCATGACAACATGTATATCAAATTTACAGAAAGTCCAAAATGCAGGCTCCTTCCCCCTGGTCTGTGCTCACGTAATGGCCCTGTGGGAAGGAAGCTTTCTAGCAAGGACAGTGAAGCGATGGGTGGGAGTCCTTCAATCGACTCAGGTGCTTTGAATTAAACTCCTCAACTGTCAGCTCACCGGGAGAGAAATCTGGGACACCACCAGCCAATCTAGGACAATCGCTAAAAAACCCGAAATCCTCTCTTAGAGCCTTAAAGGGAAAAACAACATTCTTCAAATGATCTCATTGTGGGAGGCCCCGGTTTTCACCACAGTCTCTCCCTCGTTCTCTGAATCTCTCCAAGAAAAATGAATAAATTAAGATGTGTAGGCTCAAGCTCTGCCCAGGCGCTAATCAGCGGCCTGGCCCTGCTCAAAAGGAGGGAAATAGCAAAGACATGCCCTTCCCTCCCCCGGCATTCTGCAAGCAAGCGTGCCTGGGTGTGCGCCTCCATCCGGCCTTTCATAAGTTCTGAGGAAAACATCTATCTCTTGTTTCAAAATGGACCATTCAAGATGGCTCATAAGGATACTTGGCTTTCATCTCTCGGTGTTTGCACAGGTGAGAACATTAAGAAGAAGGGAAAATATGGGTGGAGAAAAGAAATCCAAGGGAAGGCTGGTACTCTGGTACCACTGGAAGCCGATTCCGCTCTGTCCCGCACACTCCATCCCAGAGCTGCACAGCACTTGGACACGGCTAGTCCACAGCGACAAGTGAAGTCAGGGACTTTGTCCAAAAAAGGAGAATGTAATCATTTTTCTACTGATGAAATACTGAAGTGGTAATTTTAGACACATTGGATTAAATTATTTTTCACTGTTTTTTTTCCCTTTTTATATTCTTAACGTGGCTACTAGAAAATTTTAAGTTATGTACGTGGGTCACATTCTATTTCTACTGGACAGAACTGTTTTACACACTTTTCTAGAGGTGATCTGCAAAACGGACCTTGAACTTCCAATGAGCTGATGCAAAGAAAGAATTATTAAATGTACAGGTTAGGTAAGATAAAAACAAATCAGTTGCTCAGAAATATAACCATTCATTACAGAAGACCGGGGAAAAAGGGTCTTGACGGACTTAATAAGGAGAGAACACATGATGTGAATAAGCACATCCCACAGGCACGGCTGAAACAGTAAATTTCACACGGCTGTTTCTCACGTGGCAGACAGTGCAGGCCGGCAGCACAAGCCTGGAGCACAGTTCAGGACAGATGAAAGGTCCTGGCACAGGCCAGGAGAGGCCTGCTGCAGCTCTGCCCAGCACGTAACTCACCCTCCATTCAAAAATTCATAATGGGGCTTCCCTGGTGGCGCAGTGGTTGGGAGTCCGCCTGCCGATGCAGGGGACACGGGTTCGTGCCCCGGTCCGGGAGGATCCCACAGGCCGCG
>NC_041220.1:59790895-59793639 GCF_002837175.3 Physeter macrocephalus
GCCTGCCGATGCGGGGGAACCGGGTTCGCGCCCCGGTCTGGGAGGATCCCACATGCCGCGGAGCGGCTGGGCCCGTGAGCCATGGCCGCTGGGCCTGCGCGTCCGGAGCCTGTGCTCCGCAATGGGAGAGGCCACAACAGTGAGAGGCCCACGTACCACAAAAAAAAAAAAAAAAAAAAATTCATAATAAACTCAATGTTGGCAGAGAAGAAAGAATAAACCAGAAGTGACTGGTTAAAATAGAACCCTACTACTAAGGGGTATCCCCTCATCACTACACCCACTGTGGCCAAGAGGCTCTGCTACCAATGGCCCCAGTGAATTCTCTTGAGTTTTAGATTAAAGGCCACACAGCTGGCCCAGCAAGCATTACAAGAGGGTGGGAAATTTATCTTTGGGAAAAGTCACAGAATTTGCTAAAATACCCAGGCAGATAATTAACTTGTACATGAAGTAGTTAGTAATACATACTTTTTAAAATTGAAGGCATTTCCAGGCAGTTAACGACATGTGGGATAAGTCCCCAAGACAAAGCTAAGCATAAACGGTCCACAAGGTTACTTTCTAAAGAAAACACCAAACTCCAGAGGTGGAATGAGAGTTAATTTTTGTTTGTATATCTTCATGCTGCTTAGGACATGCTAGTTATAACTAGAAACCAAAGTGGCAGGCCTTATAAACCACACATGAAAATAAGATTCATAGTGAGGCAATCCTCACAAACTGGTTTTAACTCTGGCTCGGCCAATCGGTGACTCAAGAGAACAGCCCCAAACCAAGAATCACCAAAGACTAACTTCAATGTTAGCTTTAACAACTATGTTGGCACTTACTGGAATAATACACTTTATGTTGACATGTAGCAACTTAGAAGCTGGTAATATTCTGTCAGCTGGTAGAATGTAAGCCGTTAAACCAATTAAGCAAAATCCCCTTCAGCTGACTGTGCTTGCTTTGACCCGAATTCACGCCTGTGGGCCGGGCTCAGTATTTCTGTAGTTGGAACCCTCTTGTCTTCTGTAGGAAGAGTCCCGGGGGCATCCCCAGAGCAGGCACTCTGTGAGCATTCGTCAGCTGGCCCAGGAGCAGACCCGCACTACAACCCTAAGTGGATGGATTTAGCAAAGCGCCATTAGAGAGGGAGGCAGCTGATCCTGGGTGGCAGGAAATGCAGACTTGAATTCCAAGACTGGAAAACAGAAGGCAAGGAGTTCTTGAGATGTTTCTGGGTCAAGAAGCCATTTGAGGGCTTCCCTGGTGGTGCAGTGGTTGCGCGTCCGCCTGCCGATGCAGGGGAACCGGGTTCGCGCCCCGGTCTGGGAGGATCCCACATGCCGCGGAGCAGCTGGGCCCGTGAGCCATGGCCGCTGAGCCTGCGCATCCGGAGCCTGTGCTCCGCAACGGGAGAGGCCACAACAGAGGGAGGCCCGCATACCACAAAAAAAAAAAAAAAAAAAAAAAAAAAAAAAGAAGCCATTTGAAAGTGAGGTGAGAGTGACGTACTCTCTTCAGGAGGAAAAAGGAGTCTCCTTTGCTCAGTGGCTTATCCACAGATCAACTCCCATTTCAGGGACCCCTGTCTAAGGTCTGGGGTCTTGGACACTGCCTTTTTCCAAAAGGACAATGTCTCGACGGTGCCTGCATCTCCAACAGGAGAAGCCTGCTGGCCGATGACTGTTCCTGACTGACTTGTTTACTTTTCTTAACCTGTTGGGTCAGGCAGCCTCATATTATCTGCCAAATGCTGCTCCACCTACAGAGCGGAGCAAAAGGGCAAGAATGAACACCATAAAAGGAAGATCTGGGACTGTGCTAGGCCAAGCCGGTTTCTGAAGAGAAGGCCTCCAGGGCAGCCTGCTGCCTGCCCCAGCACCTGACTCACCAACTAGGTGCCGCAGATAACATAGGGCAGTGAAAGCGGCTTTTTTAGAACTAACACTCATTTGGGGCCATAGTTTCTAACAGGCAGAAAGATAGTCTACTCAGAGCTTAGCCATGCTGGGGAGAGATGACAGGCATGTGGAAGGGAAACTAAAGCGTGGCGGGGACTACGGTGGCAGGAGTGGGGACAATGGAGGGGTTGAGCCAGGGATGATATTGTAACAGCCCGTCAGTACACAGATCTGGAAGTACGACCGCAGGCCTGGCTCCAAGAATGCCACCACTGCCCCCCAACTTGCACCCACCCCCTAACAGGCACTTGCACACACACACTAAAAGCAAAAAAGGTGTGAAAGAGGGACTTCCCTGGTGGTCGAGTGGTAAAGAATCTGCCTTCCAATGCAGGGGATGCGGGTTCAATCCCTGGTCAGGGAACAAAGATTCCACATGCTGCAGGGCAACTAAGCCCGCACGCCACAACTACTGAGCTCGTGCACCTCAAGGAGAGAAACTCCGTGCCGCAAACAACAGAGCCCACGCGCCCTGGAGCTTGCGCACCACAACTAGAGAAGAGAAAACCCGCATGCCACAACGACAGATCCTGCATTCCTCAACGAAGATCCCACGTGCCACAACTAAGACCCAATGCAGCCAAAAATAAATAGAATAAATACATAAATAATAAATATTTTTAAAAAAAAGATGTGAAAGAGAGCAAAGGAGCCAAGATCCACTAGACTGGGAGGGGTCAGCATACTGAGCTCCAGACCTGCTTTTTTTTTTTTTTTTTTTTTTTTGCGGTACGCGGGCCTCTCACTGTTGTGGCCTCTCCCGTTGCGGAGCACAGGCTCCGGACGCGCAGG
>NC_041220.1:59794768-59804481 GCF_002837175.3 Physeter macrocephalus
AAAAAAAAAAAAAAAAAAAAAAAAAAAAAAAGAAGCCATTTGAAAGTGAGGTGAGAGTGACGTACTCTCTTCAGGAGGAAAAAGGAGTCTCCTTTGCTCAGTGGCTTATCCACAGATCAACTCCCATTTCAGGGACCCCTGTCTAAGGTCTGGGGTCTTGGACACTGCCTTTTTCCAAAAGGACAATGTCTCGACGGTGCCTGCATCTCCAACAGGAGAAGCCTGCTGGCCGATGACTGTTCCTGACTGACTTGTTTACTTTTCTTAACCTGTTGGGTCAGGCAGCCTCATATTATCTGCCAAATGCTGCTCCACCTACAGAGCGGAGCAAAAGGGCAAGAATGAACACCATAAAAGGAAGATCTGGGACTGTGCTAGGCCAAGCCGGTTTCTGAAGAGAAGGCCTCCAGGGCAGCCTGCTGCCTGCCCCAGCACCTGACTCACCAACTAGGTGCCGCAGATAACATAGGGCAGTGAAAGCGGCTTTTTTAGAACTAACACTCATTTGGGGCCATAGTTTCTAACAGGCAGAAAGATAGTCTACTCAGAGCTTAGCCATGCTGGGGAGAGATGACAGGCATGTGGAAGGGAAACTAAAGCGTGGCGGGGACTACGGTGGCAGGAGTGGGGACAATGGAGGGGTTGAGCCAGGGATGATATTGTAACAGCCCGTCAGTACACAGATCTGGAAGTACGACCGCAGGCCTGGCTCCAAGAATGCCACCACTGCCCCCCAACTTGCACCCACCCCCTAACAGGCACTTGCACACACACACTAAAAGCAAAAAAGGTGTGAAAGAGGGACTTCCCTGGTGGTCGAGTGGTAAAGAATCTGCCTTCCAATGCAGGGGATGCGGGTTCAATCCCTGGTCAGGGAACAAAGATTCCACATGCTGCAGGGCAACTAAGCCCGCACGCCACAACTACTGAGCTCGTGCACCTCAAGGAGAGAAACTCCGTGCCGCAAACAACAGAGCCCACGCGCCCTGGAGCTTGCGCACCACAACTAGAGAAGAGAAAACCCGCATGCCACAACGACAGATCCTGCATTCCTCAACGAAGATCCCACGTGCCACAACTAAGACCCAATGCAGCCAAAAATAAATAGAATAAATACATAAATAATAAATATTTTTAAAAAAAAGATGTGAAAGAGAGCAAAGGAGCCAAGATCCACTAGACTGGGAGGGGTCAGCATACTGAGCTCCAGACCTGCTTTTTTTTTTTTTTTTTTTTTTTTGCGGTACGCGGGCCTCTCACTGTTGTGGCCTCTCCCGTTGCGGAGCACAGGCTCCGGACGCGCAGGCTCAGCGGCCATGACTCACCGGCCCAGCCGCTCCGCGGCATGTGGGATCTTCCCGGACCGGGGCACGAACCCGTGTCTCCTGCATCAGCAGGCGGACTCTCAACCACTGCGCCACCAGGGAAGCCCCAGACCTGCTTCTGCTAAGCAGCCAAGTGATGTGAAGGCCTTTCTGGATCCCATCTATAAAAGGTAGCAGCTGAACAAGAGACACATGCGGTCTCAGCACTCCAATTCTAAATTCTATCCTCCTCTCCCACAGGGAAGCAAATACGCTTGGTAGCACATGGAGCGTAGCAAAAGTGGAGAAGCAGCCTTTGGGGAAGTTCAGGTACTTTTCTGGGATTTGCCTCTGCAGGAGGTTCAATAAGACAATGCCACAGCAGGTAAGTCCTAGCTGACCCCATGAATGAGGCAGGTTATATTCACTGGGGAAAGTACCACAGAAAAGCAAAGGGAATCCACTCTTTTCCTTCTTTTTGGTGAGGGAATACACAGGCATTAGACTGGCCCTAAAACAGCTCTTCATATGATGCTTTTAGGGTAACTAACAGGCATGAAGAAATTAGATGTAAGTGGCTTTAGGAAATTATAGGGATGACTTTTCAAACCCTTGATTTTGAAGGATAATAACTGGGAATGTTGATCTGGAGAAACAACCCAAAAGAAAACAGTCAGATCTTGGGAAGGTCTGAACTAACCATCAAGCAATAAAAATGCACATTTTCCCACCAGATCCCATAACTTCCCTCCCCATTCCTCAAAACACACATAAACGATGGCACTGAAATGTTTTTCCAAAAGTGTCCAAGCTTCTTGGTCTGTAAAGCAGTTATTTAGAAAAAGGGAAAGACCTGAATGAACGTAACCTCCCAGTTCTGTTATTTGTCCAAACGACTGTTGAGACAGTCTAGCATTTTATTTGAAAGACATCTATAAGGTGACTGAATGAAATGAGGTTTTCTATGAAAGCACCGAGAGCAATGCTTAGCTCTATGCATGTTTGGTGTGCTTTTAGAATCCTCTCATTTGCACTGCCCTGATTGTATATTATCTTGTGCTTCTCAACTCCAGCTTTTCTTCCAAGTCTGGAAAACATAAAGCTTAAAAATTATATAAAAGAAAATGTAAGTTCTATTTTAAATTCTAAACTGTAATCAGGTTGAAGAAATTCTGTAGTTTATGTAAGGAGCACCATGTGAGTTAATGTCTATTTACCCTCACAATTTTCTCTTTTTTCTCATGAACTGTCCCCAACCCACTCCTTTAAAGTAGAAGAAAAAAAAAAAAGGAAAAAAATATATATACGTACATTTCTATAGGTACCACATTTGATGGCTTCATCACAGCTATTAACCACCATTAACTTTTTTTTTTTTCAGGCTTAAAAAATGTTTTTTAATATATAAGGGGAGACTTGGGGGGAATATTTAATCTTCATAATGGAATCCTTTTTTATTTAACATCTTTATTGGAGTATAATTGCTTTACAATGGTGTGTTAGTTTCTGCTTTATAACAAAGTGAATCAGCTATACATATACACATATCCCCATATCCCCTACCTCTTGCGTCTTCCTCCCACCCTCCCTATCCCATCCCTTTAGTTGGTCACAAAACACCGAGTTGATCTCCCTGTGCTATGTGGCTGCTTCCCACTATCTATCTATTTTACATTTGGTAGTGTATATATGTCCATGCCACTCTCTCACTTTGTCCCAGCTTACCCTTCCCCCTCCCCGTGTCCCCGTGTTCTCTAACTCTTTATGATCATTTTCTCACACTTTTGAGTCTAAAATGGCTTTAAGGGTTTGTTAGCCCTCTGAAAATATTTGTTAAATTTTGTGCCAAGAGAGGGATGAACCTTTAAATAAATCCCACTAATGCAAAGGAGCAGGTACATGATTCACCGCCTCTCACTATATTCTCGTGGAATTTTTTCTAGTGTTCACACTTAATATGAAGAAAATGAACAAGTCTTCACTATCCAAATTTGGGGGAAAGCACCTAAGCTTAAAAAGAGACCTGGGCTGCCCACAGAGCTACCCCGCTCATCCAAGGGTGGTGGCCAAAGGTACCCTGAGCAAGTGGAGTCAGGGTCCTGACAGGAAAGGGGGAGCCTGCCCCTCGCAGAGAGAACCTGAGGTTATGATGTTCAGTATTAATACCACCACCTGGAATCCAGCAGGAAGCAAAACTAATGACACACAGTTCTCTGATCATGAAATAGCTATACTGTTGGCTGATGTTTATATTTATCTGAAAGCTCCTAAGTAATGTTTCTAACCAGTGACATACTTCAGGCCAGGAATTCCTGGTTGTCTAGATCCATGATGTCTAAATGCACCACACTGGAGAGATTTCTTGGTCCAAAACACTAGCTTTATACAATCCTGGCCTGGTAATAAGGTTCTGCTCCAGAGCCTTAGGCGTTAGGATCACCTGAGGAGTTAGAAAATAACAATGGGAGTGTGGGGCTGGGGGGTGGCACACATCCTGCCACCAGTACTGAGGGTTCCCCAGGGGACCGGAATGTGCAGCCAGGGTTTGGAACCGCCGGTTCAGTCCCTGATCCTGTCAGTCCTACAGCAGGGAGGCAGGCTGTTCCCAGAGCCAGATCTCTCAGCTGCTTGCCAGAGCTTTAAGGCAAGCATGGACTTGCCTAAGATGAGGCAGTCATTATTTCACCATCCTTTGAACAGAAAGATAAATGAGCTGCCCTAGGAGAGCTCAGCCAAGGGCTGGAAATGGCTTTCAGAGGGCACAGTTCATATACTCAACAGGGACAGCTGAATTTCCCTTTCTGGAGCTGCAAGCAGAGCTTCTAGATTTGCACTGGAGGATGGACTGGTCTGACAACTGTCTGGGGAGCCTCCAATTTCCAACATTTACCCCTGGTTAGCTACTACTTCTCCCCACTCCAGCTGATGCAGAAGGTCACGAGTGGAGACTAGACAGTATTAGGGTAGCTGGGGGACAGGTGACAAAAGACTTCCCAGGAGGAGGTAAAAGAGTGTATTTTTGCTATTGATTCTATGTATAAAATAGGTAAGTAATGAGAACCTACTGTATAGCTCAGGGAACTCTACTCAGTGCTCTGTGGTGACCTAAATGGGAAGGAAATCCAAAAAAGAAGGGATATTTGTACACATAGAGCTGATTCACTTTGCTGTACAGTAGAAATTAACACAACATTGTAAAGCAACTAAACTCCAATAAAAATTAATTTTAAAAAAGATGATGTGATACATATGTATGTACAAAATAAAATAAAACATACATCATAAAAAAAAAGTATATTTTTGAAGATTTCTCGGGTATATTAGATGCAGGCACCTTTTCCTAGCCTGGCCCATCACAATTTTCTCCATAAAGTTTTACCCCTCTTACAGGCACACATCGTTTTAAAAGTTATCGAGGACTTCCCTGGAGGCGCAGTGGTTGAGAGTCCGCCTGCCAATGCAGGAGACACGGGTTCAATCCCTGGTCGGGGAAGATCCCACATGCCGCGGAGCAACTAAGCCCGTGCGCCACAACTACTGAGCCTGTGCTCTAGAGCCCGCGAGCCACAACTACTGAAGCCTGCACGCTTAGAGCCCGTGCTCCACAACAAGAGAAACCACCGCAATGAGAAGCCCGCACACCGCAATGAAGAGTAGACACTGCCCGCCGCAACTAAAGAAAACCCACGCGCAGCAATGAAGACCCAATGCAGCCAAAAATAAACAAAATTTAAAAAAAACAAACACTAAAAGTTATCGGGAACAAGAATACACCCTCTTCTAGCTGAAACAGCACTGCCAGTTGGCACTCGATCCCACCCCACTGGACTTGCCCGCTGCAATTATGGTGGCAATACACACCCTCACGTCTCATTTGACAAGGTGCTCGAGAAACTGTCGCCCTTTACTATTTGGTAAAGTCACATTATATTTTTAACCTAGTGGAGTAATCAGTCAAATCAGACATGACAGCAGTCTTCATGATCTTTTTGTCCTTGTTATTCTTAGCTCAACTTCCACAACTAAGTAGGAGTTTTTTATGTATTTATAAGAGTGAAGCCTGCACGCTTAGAGCCCGTGCTCCACAACAAGAGAAACCACCGCAATGAGAAGCCCGCACACCGCAATGAAGAGTAGACACTGCCCGCCGCAACTAAAGAAAACCCACGCGCAGCAATGAAGACCCAATGCAGCCAAAAATAAACAAAATTTAAAAAAAACAAACACTAAAAGTTATCGGGAACAAGAATACACCCTCTTCTAGCTGAAACAGCACTGCCAGTTGGCACTCGATCCCACCCCACTGGACTTGCCCGCTGCAATTATGGTGGCAATACACACCCTCACGTCTCATTTGACAAGGTGCTCGAGAAACTGTCGCCCTTTACTATTTGGTAAAGTCACATTATATTTTTAACCTAGTGGAGTAATCAGTCAAATCAGACATGACAGCAGTCTTCATGATCTTTTTGTCCTTGTTATTCTTAGCTCAACTTCCACAACTAAGTAGGAGTTTTTTATGTATTTATAAGAGTGTTTATATTCCTGCTCAGCAGGAAAGAGATGGCCCTTCTTGTGCCTTTCACTCTGAATCCTGGGTAGGTTGGCTTGGGAATGCCACTGGGGGGAAAACTCACTAATCTTTCACCATCAAGAAGCAGCAAAAAAAATATATCAAGAGCTCAATAATTCAGAATAAAGATCGAAAGGAGATTGTTCAAAATAGTGTATATGTCCAAGTAACAAGGGTCTTAAATAATGCAGGGATTATTATTATTTTACTATGTTCATTCCTTAAGTGAAGCTTCCAAATACTATAATAAATGACAGATTTCAATACTTCACAATGCACCATAACAGCCAATATTACCCAAAAAGATGCCCTAACCATCTCTATAATAGCTCTAAAACTTTTTTTCATAATGCTCTGCTCATTAGTAAAAGTCAGTAATGGGAGTCACAAATTCTAAATCTGGTGGTTTCAAATTAATGAGGTGTTAGGTGGCCATGAGTTAAAACATGGATATAATATCAGTATCAAAGTGATCAAACTACAGGAGTAAATAAAATTTAGTATATAGCACTCCTGTCAGTAATTCAGAATTAACATTTTAGTTCATGTAAGGTTTTAATTTCTAGGGCAAAACCTAATGAGCTAGGGGGTAAATACCAATATTATCACAATAGATAAAAACATACCCTTAATGCTATATTATTCTAAAACAAGATATCCTTTTCAATGACTGCCTCATCTTTTTTTCAAACTAGCAAGACTTAAAGCAATCTGGCATTTATCAACACTTATCTGCAGTGAAAGACTAACTCTGGTATAGTTGCAAAGGCAACATGGAATGCAAAGATTTCCAGCCTCTTCTAAGACGATTCAGGGTTAAAATCAAGGGCCAAAGACAGCCCCAAGTCCGCAGCAGCTATGTTCCACACTGTAGGGGAAGGTCAGCCCCCCACTCACCTTTCTCTTTTTGGCCAACTTGCTTGAGTTTTCTGAGCTTCTCTTCTCAGAATCTGCCTTCTTTGCTGCCGATGGCTGTTTGTCTTCCGGTTTCTTGGGGCGGCTGCCCTTCCCAGGAGGCTGGGGTATCCGAGAGAGGAGGTCCAGGGTGATCTTCACCATCAAGCTTTGCGGGAGCGGAGTGTCCCTGAGCGGGGAGAGCAGCTTGGTGTCTCTCAAAGGCACCAGGGGTTTGTCCTTGCGGCGGTCCTCCTGGACGACCACTGCCAGTCGGCAGCCACTAGTCCTGGCGCCGCCGCTGCGAGCAGGGCCCTGGCTCTGGGTCAGGGGGACCAGGGCAAAGTGCTCGGGGCTCCTGTCCCCCGCCGCGTCCTTCGGAGGTGCCTTCGGGGGGGCCGGGGGGCCGCTCCTGTGCTTCTTCCGTTCGCTGGGGGTGGGCGCCACCGGCTTGGGCTCACGGCTCTCTGCGGCACGGGGCCGCCCTTTCGTCTTCACCTTGGGCTTGTCTTTGGAAGGCTGGTCTTTGGAGGCCTGGGGAGGAAGTCCGGGCTCGCTCTCCACCAGCAGACTGGCGCGTGCATCTGCATGCGCATCCGCATGCCCCGGGGCGGAGGCCTTGACGGGCTTCTTGGGTTGTTTGGATCCCACGGTTTGCCTCTGCGGGGGCTCCTGTTGGGCAGGGGACTTCTGAGAGCTCCTCTTGCCCGCGTGGGGGCCTTCGGAAGGCAGCCGGGGGGCTTTGCTGGAGCTTTTGGGGGGAGGCTCTTTGGACTCCGAGCGCTCGTGACCTCCGGTGGCACCGTCGCCACCCTTGCCCTTACTGTCCGGGTGCCGGGCCGGGGGCTCGGCGCTGCCCGGGGCCTCGGCGGGTGGCGCGGGCTGGCTGACTTTGGTCAGCCAGTTGTCCAGCTGCCATTTGTTTGTTGTCGGAGGTTCGGGCTACAAACAAGGAAAAAGAAGATAGGGTTAAACTGACCAATAATGATACTCTTGTGGGTTAGTCACCCAATCCTACAGGACTGGCCGGGAGATGCAATCACTCCAAACCTAAGAATTCAGGTCCTTTTGACCCCCCTCTAATTATAGGTCAAATTCTATAACAATTAACTCTTAAAACAATCTTCCAATTTTTTCATGCTACAGGAATTTTGCTGTGGCCGACACTAATAATAGACCATTACATACTCACCAATGTAGACCACTGGCAACTGCGGAGAAATCTGTGTAATAAATATTTTGTTCCACTGGTAATTACCATATAATTTAAACAGAATTTTCACACTTTGTCTTGTGAACTATTCTGTCAGAAAATGGTAGGGAAAAATGAAGACTAAAAAGAACCTTTTTGTCAAGGATTTTCAGAAGAAGGTCAATGAAAAAGTCTTAGGGATTATGGATGGGTTTCATGCTTTATTCCTTTTTTTGATGTACTTGTCAATTGAAAATGACTTTCTTCAAGACGATTTCATTTCTCTTATTCACTTAAAAATATTAATACATGACACAGCTTTCAGTTTATCACAGATGCACTGTCTTCTGATTTTCAAATTTTACAACTGGGTAAAAAGAATCAAGTGAGGTCACATTAGCCAGCCATTAGTCCCACTTGAATTCTTTAAAAATCAAACATGAAGTCTCCTATTACAGGCAGTCTCTGAAATAGCACCTATTTTTCTAAGAAACACAGGGAGGCTCCAGAGCACACTATTAAGAGCAGTGAGATTATATTGATTATCTGTGCAACTCACTTGGCAAATAAACAGAAGTCCCTGACTTCTCCTGTTATCTTAACAGGAGATATCATGTTAAAATCTTTGTTGCTAACTGACTATTGATGCATCGCACTCTCTCTCTCCAAATGGGATATTAGATCTTATTAAAACAATGATGAGGACATCTTTATCTCCAAATTCTACTATTATGTCTTGCACACAGTGGTGTACATGAGATATTTGGGCTTTTTCATGGGTGTATTACTGTACCTATAAATTTTATGCTATTTGGGAAAATATTCATGCCTTAATAAAGTAAGTAATGATTACTTTTTTTTTTTTTAAAGGGCAGTATGTCACTGGCATGCGTCATGCTTTTAAGATCCATTCTGACAGGCGGTTTGTATAAATGACTAAATCATTTCCACAACACAACAGGAAGTTAATCAAAGATATCTCACATGGGATTAACTGATTAGATTATGGAGTAAGGAGCTCGCTCCAGTAAGTGGATGATATTTTATAGGGAAGACTGCTAACAATTTTCCCAAGTGGAATATCCCAAACAATTCAATTCTAAAAAAACACGCAAACGTAATACGTTTAAGATATGTGGATATAACGTAAAGGCTTTGGGGCCAGGAAAAGTTTAGGTAATAAAATGATCAGGTAGCTAGACTGGGCTTTGTGTGATTGTAACATAATAGAACTAAGAGGAACTCTAAGGAACTAGGTAGAATCATACTTTGGCCAGAAAGAGGGCTACAGAATTGTGGGGTTTTTGTTGTTTTTTTTTCTTTTCCCTGCTTAAGACAACATACCTTCTTTGTAGCTCCCTCCACTTATATCAACTCTATCCCCATGCTCTCTTCTGAATTTCAGAGTAGGGAGAGAAGGAAGAAGGAAAGTACTCTGACAAAGTCCCACATAATCTAAAACTGCATTCAATATTCTAACAGAGGGAGAGGGAAGATGGCAGAAGAGTAAGACGCGGAGATCACCTTCCTCCCCACAGATACATCAGAAATACATCTACACGTGGAACAACTCCTACAGAACACCCATGGAACGCTGGCAGAAGACCTCAGACCTCCCAAAAGGCAAGAAACTCCCCACGTACCTGGGTAGGGCAAAAGAAAAAAGAATAAACAGAGACAAAAGAATAGGGACGGGACCTGCACCAGTGGGAGGGAGCTGTGAAGGAGGAAAGGTTTCCACACACTAGAA
>NC_041220.1:59804684-59807195 GCF_002837175.3 Physeter macrocephalus
GTCGGTCGGATCCCAGGGAGAGGACTGGGGTTGGCTGCATGAACACAGCCTGAAGGGGTTAGTGTACCACGACTGGCCAGAAGGGAGTCCGGGAGAAGTCTGGAGCTGCCGAAGAGGCAAGAGACTTTTTCTTCCCTCTTTGTATCCTGGTGCGCGAGGAGAGGGGATTAAGAGCACCTCTTAAAGGAGCTCCAGAGATGGGCGCGAGCCGCGGCTATCAGCGCGGACCCCAGAGACAGGCATGAGACGCGAAGGCCGCTGCTGCCGCCACCAAGAAGCCTGTGTGCGAGCACCGGTCACTATCCACACCTCCCCTCCCGGGAGCCTGTGCAGCCTGCCACTGCCAGGACCCCGTAATCCAGGGACAACTTCCCCGGGAGACCACACGGTGCACCTCAGGCTGGTGCAACATCATGCCAGCCTCTGCCGCCGCAGGAATACCCTGAACTCCATACCTCTCCCTCCCCTCGGCCTGAGTGAGCCAGAGCCCCCGAATCAGGTGCTCCTTTAACCCCATCCTGTCTGAGTGAAGAACAGACGCCCTCTGGCGACCTACACGCAGAGGCAGGGCCAAACCCAAAGCTGAACCTCGGGAGCTGTGCGAACAAAGAAGAGAAAGGGAAATTTCTCCCAGCAGCCTCAGAAGCAGCGGATTAAATCTCCACAATCAACTGGATGTACCCTGCATCTGTGGAATACCTGAATAGACAACAAAGCATCCCAAATTGAGGAGGTGGACTTTGAGAGCAAGATACATTATTTTTTCCCCTTTTCCTCTTTTTGTGAGTGTGTATGTGTATGCTTCTGTGTGAGATTTTGTCTGTATAGCTTTGCTTTCACCATTTGTCCTAGGGTTCTGTCTGTCCATTTTTGTTTTTTTACTTAAAAATTTTTTTCTTAATAATTATTTTTTATTTTAATAACTTTATCTTACTTTATTTTATTTTATCCTCTTTCTTTCTTTTCTTTCTTTCTTTCTTTCTTTCTTTCTTTCTTTCTTTCTTTCTTTCTTTCTAATTTTCCTCCCTGTTATTCTGAGCTGTGTGGATGAAAGGCTCTTGGTGCTCCAGCCAGGAGTCACTGCTGTGCCTCTGATGTGAGAGAGCCAACTTCAGAACACTGGTCCACAAGAGACATCCCAGCTCCACGTAATAGCAAATAGAGAAAATCTCCCAGAGATCTCCATCTCAACACCAACACTCAGCTTCACTCAAAGACCAGCAAGCTACAGTGCTGGACACCCTATGTCAAACAACTAGCAAGACAGGAAAATAAACCCACGCATTAGCAGAGAGGCTGCCTAAAAACATAAGGCCACAGACACCCCAAAACACACCACCAGACGTGGACCTGACCACCAGAAAGACAAGATCCAGCCTCATCCACCAGAACACAGGCACTACTCCCCTCCACCAGGAAACCTACACAAACAACTGAATCAACTTTAGTCACTGGGGACAGACACCAAAATCAATGGGAACTACGAACATGCAGCCTGCAAAAAGGAGACCCCAAACACAGTAAGATAAGCAAAATGAGAAGACAGAAAAACACACAGCAGATGAGGAGCAAAGTAAAAACTCACCAGACCTAACAAATGAAGAGGAAATAGACAGTCTACCTGAAAAAAAATTCAGAATAATGATAGTAAAGGTGATCCAACATCTTGGAAATAGAATAGACAAAATGAAAGAAACATTTAAAAAAGACCTAGAAGAAATAAAGAGGAAGCAAGCAACGATGAGCAACACAATAAAAGAAATTAAAAATACTCTAGGAAGGGATCAATACCAGAATAACTGAGGCAGAAGAACGGATAAATGACCTGGAAGATAAAAGAGTGGAAATAACTACTGCAGAGCAGAATAAAGAAAAAAGAATGAAAAGAACTCAGGACAGTCTCAGAGACCTTTGGGACAACATTAAACGCACCAACATTTGAATTATAGGGGTCCCAGAAGAAGAAGAGAAAAAGAAAGGGACTGAGAAAATATTTGAAGAGATTATAGTTGAAAACTTCCCTAATATGGGAAAGGAAATAGTGAATCAAGTCCAGGAAGCACAGAGAGTCCCATACAGGATAAATCCAAGGAGAAACACACCAAGACACATATTAATCAAACTATTAAAAATTAAATACAAAGAAAACATACTAAAAGCAGCAAGGGAAAAACAACAAAGAACGTACAAGGGAATCCCCAGAAGGTTAATAGCTGATATTTCAGCAGAAACTCTGCAAGCCAGAAGGGAGTGGCATAAAGTGATGAAAGGGAAACACCTACAACCAAGATTACTCTACCCACCAAGGATGTCATTCAGATGTGACGGAGAAATTAAAACCTTTACAGACAAGGAAAAGCTGAGAGAGTTCAGCACCACCAAACCAGCTTTACAACAAATGCTAAAGGAACTTCTCTAGGCAAGAAACACAAGAGAAGGAAAAGACCTACAATAACAAACCCAAAACAATTAAGTAAATGGTAATAGGAACATACATATCGATAATTACCT
>NC_041220.1:59807468-59807980 GCF_002837175.3 Physeter macrocephalus
CTAACAGCCATAAAAGGGGATATTGACAGTAACACAATCATAGTAGGGGACTTTAACACCCCACTTTCACCAATGGACAGATCATCCAAAATGAAAATAAATAAGGAAACACAAGCTTTAAATGATACATTACACAAGATGGACTTAATGGATATTTATAGGACATTCCATCCAAAAACAACAGAATACACATTTTTCTCAAGTGCTCATGGAACATTCTCCAGGATAGAGCATTTCTTGGGTCACAAATCAAGGCTTGGTAAATTTAAGAAAATTGAAATTGTATCATGTATCTTTTCCGACCACAACGCTATGAGACTAGATATCAATTACAGGAAAAGATCTGTAAAAAATACAAACACATGGAGGCTAAACAATACACTACTTAATAACGAAGTGATCACTGAAGAAATCAAAGAGGAAATCAAAAAATACTTAGAAACAAATGACAATGGAGACACGACGACCCAAAACCTATGGGACACAGCAAAAGCAGTTCTAAGAGGCAAGTT
>NC_041220.1:59810855-59825815 GCF_002837175.3 Physeter macrocephalus
AAAATGTCATGAAGAACCTAGGGGTAAGATGGGAATAAAGACACAGACCTACTAGAGAATGGACTTGAGGATATGAGGAGGGGGAAGGGTAAGCTGTGACAAAGTGAGAGAGTGGCATGGACATATATACACTACCAAACGTAAAATAGCTAGCTAGTGGGACGCAGCCCCATAGCACAGGGAGATCAGCTCGGTGGTTTGTGACCACCTAGAGGGGTGGGATAGGGAGGGTGGGAGGGAGGGAGAAGCAAGAGGGAAGAGATATGGAAACATACGTATATGTATAACTGATTCACTTTGTTATAAAGCAGAAACTAACACACCATTGTAAAGCAATTATACTCCAATAAAGATGTTAAAAAAAATAATATTCTAACAAAACAGGATGGTTGTTTAAGGTAGAGAAAAGAGTAGCACACCATACCTACTTGACAGACATTATTTCTTGCAAAGACTTGAGGGTGTGGTAGTTCTAATGGTTAAATGATTGGGAACAAGGCATTAAGATATATCATTTATATATTGCAAGACTGGGAGATTGGGATTGACATATATACACTACTGATACTATGTATAAAATAGATAACTAATGAGAACCTACTGTATAGCACAGGAAACTCTACTCAATGCTCTGTGGTGACCTACATGGGAAGGAAATCCAAAATAAAAGGGGATATATGTATACATATGACTGATTCACTTTGCTGTACAGTAGAAACTAACACAACACTATAAAGCAACTATACCCCAAAAAAAATTTAAAAAAAAAAAAAAAGGATGTATCACTTATCAATCACCTCAGGAACCAAATCCTTCAAACCCTTTCTCGGGAAAGGTATAGAGACCTTTCACCAGGGCTATGCTGAAAACTGCACTGCAATCAGTGACACTCTTGCTCTATAGAAGAGTACTTACACATTAACCAAAAGGGAAGGTCATTCGTGGTATAAATAACATCTGCTTCTTCCCCCCACACCCCAAAACAGGGCAGTTTAAGATACATTTAGTAGTCCCTAAAGGAATGTCCTGGTTACAGAAATAAAACATATTTTTTTCTGCTGCGGTACTGAAAATGTCTGGAAGGGGAGGCCTATGGCCCAATTGCAGGGTAAAACTGAGTTGGTGTGCCCAGACAAGAGGAAAGGGTAGGGGTGATCCTTTTTGTATACCTAGTACAAAGATGTAAAATGGACAGAATTCCTTTAAGGTTAGGTATTATTTGGGTGCTGGGATGGGGGAAAGTTTTACATAAGGGATTGATTAATAACAGATTTTAAGATGAATTTTAAGAGTGTAAGTGCTGGAGAGGATCAAGGTTTGGACTTTCATTTCTTCCTCAGCTTTTCCCCATGCCCCACCCCCAGCCTCCCAAGTGCTGGATCAACCCAGACACTGCACAGAGGAAGTGCAAAAATATATGAGCATTTTAATACATGTTTGACTGTATGTCTCTTTGCTTGTCCTAGCGTCTCGAATTGGCAAAAGTTCATGTATTTTAGAATGAATTATGATTTTGAAAAAAAATTTTGAGCTATGCACAACATGTCTTTTTTTTTTTTTTTTTTTTTGGTAAAACATCATAGTTGCTGTGAGGGAGTATAACTCCAAAACTTAAAAGAAAAAAAAGACAGAAAGAGAGAAGTAGCATGATGTAGTAGGAAAAAAAAAAAGGCTTCTGAGTTAAATGGCTATGGGTTTCAATCTTAGTGCTGCTACTTCCTTACAGGTGAAAAGAAAGCTCCCGACCTTCTAGGGCTGATGGTTTACATTACATAATTTATGAAGAAAGTGCCAAGATCTTAGTAGATAATCGACCACAGTTGTTTACTACCAAAGAATTAGACAATGAATAGATTAGAAAACTAAGCAGATCCCTGAATAACAGAATAGAATCATTTTTCCCTGAACTTTACTTAAGCAGTAAAAGGGCGATACTCCCATACATTCTGAAAAGCTGAGATTTACATGCTGACTCACTATAAAGAAGAGACTGAAAGTGCTTTTCCCCCATGTTCACCACCAGCCCATTGGCACACATATAACATGTCAGATCTCATAAGGTCACTGGACAACTTCGTCAAATGAATTTAAAATGGAGACTTAAGGAGCAAATTCCTCAGCATTAAAAATAGAATAAAGAAAAGGGTGAGAAAGTTAAAACTAGTAACTATGACCTATTATGGAATTCAAGTAACGCTCAACTAACACAGATTTACAATAATGCAGGTATTTATTTTAAAAGGAAAGGAAGGTTGTTAAATAACTTCAGGAAAAATTAAAGGTTTAAAATCTAGACAAAGACAAAAATATGTCTGAGGAAGTCAAGCCTTGGTACATACCAACAAAACCATACTCAAGTCTAGATTTGCACATTAACACAAATATACAAATATAAGCCTATTCAGGAAAGTGATTTTAAAAAGTAAAGTATGATGGGAACATCATTTTTCTTCTAAGAGTCTCTAAATCTATTCTATTCAATAACCTCGTGAGCAACAAGATATAACTGCTTCATCAAAACAAACACCAGGTTAAATTTTTCTTTCAAGTTTTAATTATTCAGCCAAATCTGTGCCATTTCCATTTTATTTGAATTGAATTTTGATTTAATTGGATTACCTTTCTTATATCAGTAACCAAACAAGAATGCAGATTTTTCTTAGTGAATAAGGTGAGACATAAAGCAAAGATCTTATGAACAGTAACATGAACAAGCACACAATTTCTCTGTAGAGCAAGCATGTTCAGTACCCTTTTCCCTGGGGCATAGAAAAATTACTTCAACAGCAATTAGTTTCTCAGGAGAAAACAGAGAGCCCCCAGAAATACACAGAGTAGCTTCAAAAATCTGAAAGGCACTTCAAGTGCAGCTAATGCTGATCTATGTTTATTCACTCCAAAAATATTTACTGAGCACTTACTCTGTGCCAGACATAAACTCACATCTAACAACAACAACAACAGAATGATACTCAGGTATTTTCCTCATCCTCCCTTGCCCTCGGACATGGTTCCTCAGTCTCACTACATCATCTCCAGATGGATTTGGTTAATGCTCTAGTGCAGTGGCCTTGCTTTCTAAACAGCAGAGACAGATACTGAAAACTTTAACGCGTTCTTAATCAGAAAATCTCATTTCCCGGGATTCCTACCTAAATACAGAGAATAGTTTTCTCTCTACAAGCTGGTCTAGTTCACTAAAAATGTCTTCCCCAGCAAACATTTTACCCTGCTACTCTAAGTTTTGAAGACATTTGGCAACCTTGTTAGTTGTTACTACATTTCTTTTGTTCAACAATCCAGTAAATAGCATAAATTCTCCAGATAAATTTGGTGCTTGAGATTTGCAGTCTCATCTGTTTATCTTTACAATATCTCCCAAGAGTGGGTGACAGGCAAGCCCTATTCCTATATTACATGGGACAGTGGGATCAAGAAACACGGCCCTGGAGAAATTACATCGCCATCAATTTAATGCATGGCTTTTAGTGATTCAAAAATAGAACCTCTTATGGCTTATTTCTAGTTCACGTTCCTGCCCTTTGCTAAATCAGGCTGTCTCCTTTTGATTTAATTCATGCATTCCTAAAATTTCAAAAAGCTTTCTCATTAATATTAAAATGGAAGCCTACTGAAAACGATTTTTTGGGTTTGTTTGTTTTTTTTCTCGAAAGAAGGGAAAAGAAAATGGGGTGTACATATTCTCAGTGAGTTGCTCTTCAAAACAGCTCTGGGAGCAACAGGGAAGAACCTATCATTTACCAACAGGAGAGAAGACATCTCTCCCAAAGTTCCACAGCCCAACGCCAAGAAACAAGTAAACACGAATAGCCAGCAGCGTGCACGGCGGCCGGAAAGCGCCGCCCCCAGGACGGAGCCCCTCAGGCAGCCCGGGCCACCGGGGGTCGACGGCGCTCCCGAGACGGCCCGGATCGGACCAGTACCTCGGGAGCCGGGGTTTCTCGAGGCTCGTTCTCCTCGCTGTCACTGGAGCTGCTCTCGCTCTCCGAGTCCGAGGAGCTGTCAGAGTCGCTGGTGCTCTCCGACTCAGCGCTGCTGGAATGTGCTGAGGCCGCGGCTGCGGGCAGCGCCTGCGGAGCGCTGCAGAGCAAGCGAGAGAGTCAAAGACCCACGCGAGGTGGACTCCTTCCCTCCTGACTCCCTTCCTTCTTTGCCCATTTTTCTGCTACTCGAAAGAAGGGGCCTCAAAGATTACCTAGCAGTACTAAATGACCATGGCAGCCAATTGAGCGCAAGCAAGGCCCATGGTGGCTCAAAACTCAGTGAAAAGCCTTGCCAACAGCTCACCAGGTAACTGCATAAAAGAAGCCTGGGGAATTTTTCTGAAGAACACTGCGAACGATGTAAAATGTAAGTGAGATGCGGGGTGCTTCAAATCAGGCGTGGACAAACCATGGCCTGAGCTGGCTGCCTGCTTTTCCAAATAAAGTTTTGTTGGAACACATTCACACCCAGTATTTTATGTATTGTCTGTGTCTGCTTGTATACTACAAAAGCAGAGTTGAATAGCTGCAACACAGACTTTATGGCCCACAAAGCCTAAAACCTTGGCTTTCTGACCCTTTAACTTTGCTGACACCTGCAATATAAAACCCAAAGGAGTTAATTTATAAAAGAACAGCCAATCCATTAAAGTCTTCCTCTATTCTCGATATGAGAACCAACTGTAGAGAAGTCAGACACTGCTGAACACAAAAGGGGTTCCTTTGGAAAGTGACCCCACAGGCAATCCACTCACACTTCTTGGGCAGAATGATAAAATGGGCCATTCTTTATGAGTGGCTTAGGATCACTCCCAAATATCAGCTGAAGTAGAGAATAACTACTTCAAGTTTTCAGGATAGGGCAATAACTCTAGGCCTGTGAGAAAACACACAAGTGATCACACTGCTGGACACATAGAGAATTTCAAAGCGTATCTTAAAACCTTGCCCTAGATGCCATTTAGCCACAGCAGTAAATCAATAACTATAATCGTGAAAGCCTCCTAATCTACCCAAAACATTTTCAAGATAATAAGTTTATTAAATAACTATATTAGAATAACAAAAATTTATTAGATAATAATAAAGTCACTAGTTGAGACAATTTTAAAGCAAACACTATACAAAACCAATTTTCTCACGTCAAATTTGTGGTAGCTGAAGAGCTTAAGCCAAGTGATGGTCAAAAAGAGATATACTTTCAGTATTATTCCTGCCTCTAATTATCCCCCCCACCTTGTTTTTTTTTTCCTTTTATTTCCTCCTCCACTTTTCAGTTAGGTTACTTTGTCATATTTTCTAAGTTGTTACAAGCCACCAGAAATTACTGAACAAAATGGGATATAAATAAGCAGAGCTTATGAATCCTTAAGACCTCACATAATTATGTGTGATCTTCCTCCACATTAACTATAACCTCAGCTATATGAGAGCAAGGTTTTTCGTGCTGAGCTTGTCTCAAAATGGATGACCACATCTCAAGGGAGTAAAACAACTACAGGGTAATTTAACTCTTTGTCCATGGAGGACAGGTATTGGCATATTAAATCATTAAATTCAGTACCAGAGGAAATGGTAAATAAAGGTAGTTCAGATAGTTTCCATTTCTAAAAACGAAAGCATTACATTTTCTAAAATATGGCTAAGCTGTTTACAAAGTGAAAACAGTGCCATTTTCCATCATACCAAAATGTACTGCAGGTCATCTTTTAAAGCAACTGAAACAATTAGAAAATTCATATAACTATGAAGACAGGCACGACGGAAAACAATTTCTATAAATAATTCAGCTTTAATTTTCGAAAACAGAGCAAATCTGTCACTTTCATAAAAACACCGAGCTCTTCAGTATAACTTTTCAAATACTGGTTACATAATACTGACGAAAGTGATTTAAGTTTATTTTAAATGCTCCAATTTTACACATACAAAACTGACTAAAGATTTAGGTGGACGCAGGGACTCTCTCTTTCATAGAGATAACAACCTCTCTAGGGCTGATTTAAGCTTCCAAAATATTACACAGGTACTTTCTTTTAACTGTGATCATCCATCTCCTTCTCCCATGAAGAAGCTATGAAAATACTAAATAAGGCTGTAATTTCCCCATTCGGTAGAAAAAAGCAAACATTTTGTACAGATGGGGAGAAACCCAAACACAGTACCTTGGAGGTGCAGATGCGGGCGGAGGCTTCTCTGGGGTCTAGGCATTCACAATAAGGGGAAGAAGGACCAGGAAAAAAAACAAAAAACAGGTTAGGATAAGCGGCTCAGAAATGTTACATGGATTTAAATGAATTCCTGGTATTGTGGGGTGTACAGAACTTACTTGATCGCTGTCACTGTCCTCACTGTCACTGAGCTGAAGGTCATCTTTGAGCATGCTAGAACAGGCAGGGATAGAAACACTGTAGAATTTAAAATAATGTCTAACAACTTCTTTTAGCATATAAACATAAAATATGCTTAATGAAACAAAAGAGGGGTGGGACAGGTATAACTTTTATTTATTCATCAAATGCTTTATTTTCTTGGAAATGTTAAGTTTTACAATTTTAACACAGAAACTAGTTCAGTCCAAACTCCTTATCATTTCAAAACTGAGTCTTTGGGCATCCCTGGTGGCGCAGTGGTTGAGAGTCCGCCTGCCGATGCAGGGGACATGGGTTCGTGCCCTGGTCTGGGAGGATCCCACATGCCGCGGAGCGGCTGGGCCCGTGAGCCATGGCCGCTGGGCCTGCGCGTCCGGAGCCTGTGCTCCGCAACGGGAGAGGCCACAACAGTGAGAGGCCCGCGTACCGCAAAAAACAAAAACAAGACAAAACCAAAAAAACCTGAGTATTTCACACGTTCTGAGCATTAAAAGCAGAACTACAAGTTCTGCAAGTGATTTGTTGCCAGCCCTGAGACTAAGGCTCCCAGGTCCACACAAACAGAAGAAACAACAACAACAAAAATAAATAAAATAGAAAAATATACAATACCCTCAAATCATTTTCTTCTATGGTCTCTAACAACTAGAAGAAATGATTAACCATTAAATGAGTTAATATTGGATGAACATCTGTAAAGTACTTAGAACAGTGCCAGGCACTTAAAAAGTGCTATATATGAATTAAATAAACACATAAAAATACAACTGTCACCAAACAGTGCAGTTATGTTACGTTTTTGTCCAAAGACATTGTTAATACTGAAATTTTTCACACACACAAATATCTTCTTCTGGGTGCTTGAACACTAATCCGTGAAAAGAGTAGTAATACAAATAATACTGTTGTCTAAAAAATATGTTTAACCTTCCTGCTATCATTCAGGTAAAAATTAAAACTCAGTTCATGTCCTCAAAGTTATATTAATACTTCTCTCTAGGCATTCAAGTTTATGATGAACCTAAATATTAAAAGCAAACATTTTCCAATCTGTACCTGTTTACTCAAATCTTAGCCCCTTCCCTACCCCCTCCCCTTTACCTTTTTTCATGGAGATACCCAACATCAAAGGAATGAATCAGTAATTGCTCCCCCCGACATCCCCCAAAATTTACAAGCATGACTCTTTGAGGAAATAAGTGAAATTGGAAAAAAAAAAAAAAAAAATCTGCTTGAGCATTACTGATGTTCCCAAAAGCAAATTATGTTAAGAAGTTACAATCCTTCAGTATTTCTAAAAGTACCTCTTCAATATTGTGACCAACGATTTTTATTGCAAACCCACTACCTGCCACTAAAGTAAGCAGGCATTATTATTTTGGGAATCCATGGTAAAAATCACTATATTTTCTAATGAAAATAAACGATAAAACTTGGCTCTTTCAAAATGACCTCCTACATGCAATGTTGTAATTCTGCCAAGGACTTATTTTCACCAACAAATGCACTAAAAACATCTTGTGATAAGTTTCTTTTAAAAAATAAAAACTGTTAGCTACTTGTAAAAGTAGATCTTGCTCAACATGTATCTAGTAGAAGCTAAACTCCTATTTTAGCAAGGCTAGAAGACACAGCCTTTGGATGTACAACTTGGCAGCAGCAATCTTAATGGTGTAAAAGAAGAAGTCACTCAACAGGTTTACTGCTAAAAATGGCTTGGCTGGGATACACACAAGCAAAAGATATATCTTTGGAATAAATGTTAGGTATAATACAACCAGAAAAAACAAACCTGGCAAAGTATATTCAATGTTAACCACCAACAACAAAACCACAGTAAATGGACCTCTTTATTTCTTAGTCATTGGGTTTGTTTTGTATAAAGCTGATTTGCCTTAATTTCCTGAAACAGCAGTGATCATGTAATTCAAACACACTTCCTGTTGCACGCAGCGGACTACTAAATACCTTGTAAGCTGTTTGCTTAGCTACTGAATGCCCAGTTTCCGTGCATATACTCTCCTCAAGTGAGAAAGTATATGAGATATATTCAGTAAGTCAGAAAGTACATGTTCTGACTTTTAGCTCCACTTGCTCTTAGGGAATAGATGGGACCATAAAAATGCTGTCCCAGGGCTTCCCTGGTGGCCCAGTGGTTAAGAATCTGCCTACCAATGCAGGGGACACGGGTTCGAGCCCTGGTCCGGGAAGATCCCACATGCCACGGAGCACATAAGCCCGTGTGCCACAACTACTGAGCCTGCGCTCTAGAGCCCGTGAGCCACAACTACTTAACCCATGCGCCACAACTACTGAAGCCCGCACACTCTAGGGCCCGCGTGCCGCAACTACTGAGCCCACATGCTGCAACTACCGAAGCCCACGCGCCTAGAGCCCGTGCTCCACAAGAAGAGAAGCCACTGCAATGAGAAGCCCATACACTGCAACAAAGAGTAGCCCCCGCTTGCTGCAACTAGAGAAAGGCTGCGTGCAGCAATGAAGACCCAATGCAGCCAAAAAATAAAGAAAAAATAAAGAAAAAGAAACTCCTTATTCTGAACATCAAAAAATGGGGCAATTCATTTAAAAAAAACAACAAAAAAACCTTAACCAAGTTTTGTTAATAAAGAAAATTAGTCACAATTGCCATCACGATTTTTTTTTTTAAAAAAAGGATCTGTACAGTTTGGAAATTTGTAACCTGATGACAGGTAAAGGTTTTATGTTTAAATGGATCAGTTGCTAAAAAAAACCCCTACTGTGCCACAAATAATTACATTTGAAGCCAAGCATATCACTAAATTACTACACTATACTTCATATATTATATTCTATATATAATAGACCAGTCCTTCAATGTCAAGATGACAAATTACAGCACATCTGGGTGAGCACCTTTGCACCCACTAAAAGAGAAGCAAATCTCTTAGATCTAGTCTCATTTATACCAATAAAACCTAGGTCAAGAAACATAAGACCCAAGGGACATACTCAACTGTAAGCTTTTCTGAAGCAGGATCAAGTCATTTTTGTCTTCATATTTTCTTTATCTAGAACTTGGCAGGTACCCTAAGAAGCTGGCTGAATGAACAGCATCCCTTTTGCTGAATAAGTGACAGTACCACATAGCTGTGCCCTTTATGTAATCTGAACTTGACAGGCATTGCTTATACTCATAACCCCACGGGCTGACTCTGATCAACCCCTCACATTCTAAGGATGAGGAAACAGCTCAGAACAGCCACCTAACTGGCCTAAGATCATGAAGCTGGTATATGCTAGAGCCTGCATGCAAAAGCCATTCCATCGGATACCATCTCTTTGCTCTGGCCAATATAGGACCAGTGGTTAGAAAACCTAACTGAGGGAATGAAATCTAAGTTCCAGAACCCACTGAGAGAAAGACTCTGGTTTAAAAGAAAACAGGAACTATACTGCTGGAGTAAAATGAATACACTATTTTTCTCCTATGAAAGTAAATGAACTTTAAACTTTATATACTGTTTAAACTGGTTAAATAACTAATTTCATTTCTAAACTCCAAGCAAACCAGTTATTTCGAAGCATATGGCACCATATGGCTTAGCTTGGCAGTGTTCAAAAGGAGACAAATGCTCAGGTAAAGCAACTCTTTGAACTATCGTGTAGGTTTCACATTTTACATTATCAGTTAGGTAAACGTCTTACTTAAAGGTTACAAACAATCCTCAAACCCCTTTGTACAAATGCATTCTTCAGACAGCTGTTCTGCAAAGCTGAAAGAGCTGCACACAGGTTCCGGCAGGTACGCTTCAGGGACTCAGAGCCCTGTTGTTACTGTGTGAAGACACACCAGACAAGCCTTTATTGCTCTTCCATTCCTCCTTCGTACTGGGCTTACCCAAAGCTTCAACTGCCAATATTCTGTAACAATTCAGAACTCCAGAACTATTTCAATACACTGATTTCTTGGCTTAACATTTCCTATGATCGGGCCATACCTTTTACTCGGAAAAGAGCAAGTGAAGGCAAACTCACAGTAGTTCATTTGCAGTTAATAGTCACAACCCTGGTATTAGATGTGCTCAAAATGGCAAACAAACTGATACCTACTTTTCAGAAACCACTAATGAGCATGTGAGAACGTACTTTCCTTTTTTGATACAGGGCAGAAATAAGGACTGCAAATGCTTTTTGCAGATGATGGGAGGTGACGAGTTAGGAAGAGGGCTCCACATACAATAAATTTTTAAAAATGAAAAAGCAGACCTTAATCCCTTATGACACAACATACAAGGGGGACTCTCCAAACGGTGACAGCAGTTGGCAGAAGTCAAATTCATGGTGGACTAACAAGGCAGAGGGAAAAGTGACTTGGTACATGATTCACTACAGTAAATGACCTAGCAGGTGGTAAGGCAAAAACTGCGGCCAAGGGTGTAAAAGATTATTTAAACTCCATGGATGAAGTGAAGATTAGAAAAATCACAAGAGTATAAATGAGGGGAAAGTTGAAGTTAATAAATAAGATTAAATCATTAAGTGCAATTAAATGAGGTACTAGTATAAGATGACATACTGGACAACTAGAAAGAAAATCTAGAAAAATTATTGCTGAAAATTATATTTCTATTAAACATTGTTTATAGGTATTTAATCAAGTTTATGTGTAAAGTTTTTCCTTCTACATTTATCCTGAGTACTTACTATATGCCAGGCCCTATTCTAGACTTTACAGATGCAACTCTAAGCAGACAGAAACCCCTGCTCTTGTGCACTCAGAGTCTAGGGGAGGGAGATAAATAACCAAACTATATTCTTTCTCAATGGGTTAGAAGCCTAGGGAGGGGGAAGTAAGCATAAAAGACAAAGGATGGGTGTGGGTTGTTCTTCTATGTTAGGGTAGTTAGGAAAGACTGTACTGATAAGGGGATGATGACATCCAAGGAGGGACCTGAAAGGAGGAGTGAGCACAATGCAGGAAATGGGGAGGGTGATTAAGGCACAGAAAACAGCGAAGAGGCCAATGTGGCCAGAGTGTGTGTGGGGGGGTGGGGGGTGGGGGGGGGCGCGGTATAGGAGAGGAGGTGGAGAGGTAGGTTACAGAGGGCCTTGGAGGCCTCTGCAGGGTGGATGAAAGGTGTGGGGATGGACGGGGAGAATATGAATTCTTGTGCAAGTAGACCACACCTTGCTGCTTTAGAAACCTAGCAACCCAGAGTGGGTGGAATGTACCAACTGCTTTTAGGGCTAATAAAAACATATCTTGCTCAATTTTTCAATCTATGCTCAAATTAATCTGGGGTCACTTACTGTAGTAAATTAGCAGCATGATTAAAAATGAGACTTAAATAGACCCTTAAGGACACCCTTAAAACCATGTTTTCCAAATGCAAATGAATACTTCAAAGCAGTCACTTCCAATAAGAATTACTCCCTAGCCGTTTTCAAATGCCTTCAGAGCCTGTAGCCCATCTAGCCCCTTTAAAGGTAGCAAGTATTATCTGCCTCCCTCTCATCATTCAGGCTCCAGATCAAATGTCACCTTCTCCGAGGGACCTTTCCTGAGCCTCCCAGAAGTACCAACACCACCCAAAAAAAAAAAAAAAAAAAAAAAAAAAAAAAAAACAAAAAACAAACCCTGCTTCCTCAAGCCTGTCTCTGTCACATCACCTAGTTTGTATTACATGCCACCCGCATTGAGTTACAAGGCATGGAAGACAAGGACTTTGTGTCACTGGCTACTATTTCCCCAAGTACCTAAACCAGCACCGGGCACACAGCGTGTGTTTAATAATTATGTACTGAATGGATGAGTGGAAGCAATTTTTGGAAGTATCTCCAAATAGCCTGGCATCCAGCCCAGAGGCCAGTATTTATATAACTGGGGTCAAAGCATGTTAAAGAACGATGAGAATGACTTTTCTTATGTAGAACATAAGCAAACCCATTTACGTAACACTTACCTATTATATACCAGGCACTTGATAAATTTATTCTTCTTGTCCATTTTATTTGACCTTTGGTCTAAGACCAAGTATGGAAGTATATGTTATCCTAAAGGGGTGCTCCCAGAGTAGTTCAGGCCATCATTTGAGAAATATATATATAGCTCCAAGAGGAATACGTTGAAGAAGATGATCTTCCAGCACCTTAGCAGTATTTTTATAATTATTTAAAATATGCTTCATTTCATAGCCTCACCAAAATAGCCCTTCAATATTATGCAAGTTTCCGGCACAAATTTGTACACAGTGTTAAGTTAAATATTGTCCTGCAAGGGATCCTAGAATATTGTCTACTAAAGCCAGAACCCCAAGAATTAAACTGACTATTCCAAAAGACTATAATTCTACCATGAAAGGAGGTGATTCTGCATTTGGGAGTTTCAGCATTTTCTAAATATTGATTTAATGTGTCCTAGTAACTGTAATTCTGAAATAAGCAGATTAAACATTGCACATAATGACCATTTGTTTGCCTTCACCTAAGCATGAAAATTTCTTTAATACCCAATATTACAGATTCTCATTTCTCCATAGCATGGCTAACAGTAACTCACTAAAAAAAAAAAAAAAAAAAAAAAAAGCTATATTCCTTATTCTCTTTCATTTTACACCTCTACTTTTTCTCTTGAAAACAAACAGAACATTTCCTTCTATATCTAGATTAATAAAATAGTTATGAATACCAATAACTTTGGATTCACAATCACTTGTAAGTTTGGAGTGAAAATAAAGTGCATCATTTTCCAGCAATGCCAGACATTTGAGAACTGAGAATTATTATTAACAACAAGATCTCCATTTACATTCTGAGAAGCTGAAGGTTTAATGTAGACCTACAAATGTATTACTGACCAGCACAAATGTTTGTTACTTGTTTTCATAAGAGCTGAAGAACTGTGAATAAGGGATAGGGGTATACTCTCAAGGACAAATAATTTACAAGTTTTGCCCATTAGGGTGAGCTCTGCTACTCCAACCATACATTTATCAGCAAACAGCACTTTAAGTCAGAGCTGTCAATTGAAATAAAGATCCCAGGTAAGACGCCTTCATATAGCACTTTTTAAAAAAAAATTATAGTTGATTTATAATGTTGTGTTAGTTTCTGCTGTAGAGCAAAATGATTCAGTTATACATACACACACACACACACACACACACACACACACACAATACACATTTTTTTTTATACTCTTTTCCATTATGGTTTATCACAGGATATTGAATATAGTGCCCTGTGCTATACAGTAGGACCTTGTTATTTACCCATTCTATACATACTAGTTTGCATCTAGCACAACTTTTAAAAATAACACAAAAAGAACTACCTAGAAAAGTAAAAAACTTTTTTCCTTAGGTCAAATATGATTTAAACGAACAAGTAAGGCATTTCTTCAGACTTAATTCTCGGACATTTCAGCTGACACATGTCCTGATGTGATGATTTTATATTGCAGTAAACTGATAGACTGGGTCTTCCTTAGTTCTTTAGCAAGATATTTAAAATAATGCTTTGAGTAAAAGTGGAAAACTCAGGCTCACTTAAAAAGGTTATCAGACTCTTCCCAGCCTTTATTAACTTTGCACCACCATTCCGCCTCGTCACACTTCCAGGACAATCCCAATCTTCACATCCAAATACTTCCCTCATTTCAAAAGAAACTTCCCAAGTAAGTAATAAAAATTCCAAATTGCTATAACTGCTTATTTCTGTCTCTTAGTCTAAATAGGTAGTGACGATTTCTGAAGCAAAAATAAGAAACATAAAGGAGGGCACCATCTAGTAAGTATTTGGCAGTTTGGGGGTAGGGTAGGGGATGGGAGGGAGAAGGAAGTTTGCCACAATAATGCCCATCAACTGCTCTATAGTTTCTAAAACATTAACACGTTATCCCTTTTGAGAGGTTGGCAAAAGCACTGACATTAGGAAACTGTGTTTGACTGTACAGAAAGGGAACCATCCACAATCACGTGAAGGACGTAACAGCTGCACAGAAAAAGGAAATACTTTGGTACTTTGCCCTGAGAACCCAACAGACCCAAGTCGTGGAAAGGAAGAGGATTCCAAAGCTAAGAGCCCTTAAACCAACATTCCCCCCTCTCAAACTTAGAGGCAAATAGCACTGGATCCCTAGCTTATCACTTCCCTGAGGTACCTGGTAGAAAGAATTCATCATTTGATAATTAACTAGAGCTTCAACTACAGAGATTAAAAGTAACAGATTTAGCACATTTCTTTCACACCTACATCCTCTATGAGCTGGCTAACCGTCCCCTGCCCCCAAGTCTGGACAGATGTGAGAGTTAATACAGACTCTCCACAGTTTATTCTCTAGTGCCAGGCCCCTCTTTTTCCCCTTTATTATGTACTGCTCTGCTGCTGTAAGGAGGCCCAAGTACTAGTAACTCTGAAAGAAAATGCAGTAAGACCTATATGGATTTTTAAAACCGAAGTACAGGGCTTCGTGGTGGCGCAGTGGTTGCGCGTCCGCCTGCCGATGCAGGGGAACCAGGTTCGCGCCCCGGTCTGGGAGGATCCCACATGCCGCGGAGCGGCTGGGCCCGTGAGCCATGGCCGCTGAGCCTGCGCGTCCGGA
>NC_041220.1:59826077-59842007 GCF_002837175.3 Physeter macrocephalus
AGCCGAGGGAGGCCCGCATACCACAAAAAAAAAAAAAAAAAAAAAAACCGGAGTACAAATGACCCTGTAATTAACATTTTCTTTCCTGACATTCAAAGTGCATTTAGACCATCTCCCTGCCACTCTATGTGGCATTCAGTTTAACTGCTTGTCAAAGAACCCTAATGCTGACACTAGATCAAATTAACCTTCGAGCACTAAGAGATGTGCCATACTAACTCTGAAACGACGACTGTACTCTACAGATTAATTGGGACACTGCTTTCATCCAAGCTCCATAAAAGTGATTTCTTTTTCCCATAGGTACATTTCATTTCGGCACTTACCAATACCACCAGCCTCACCACACACAACCCTTCGTATCCACCCAGTCTCAGTATTACCTTCTTTTCTCTATCACTCTTGTCCTCTTCACTTGTACTAGGCCCTACTTTCATTCCTTCTCCAAGTTTATTAGGATCAAAACAAATATTCTTTTCTAGGTAATTTTTTTTTTTTTAATTTGGTCACACTGCGCAGCCATGCAGGATCTTATTTCCCCAACCAGGGATCGAACCCAGGCCCCAGCAGTGACAGGGCAGAATCCTAACCACTGGACCGCCAGGGAATTCCCTCTAGATAATTTTAAGAGAATTTTTTTATTTTTATTTTTTTTTTGAGAATTTTTTAAAATTAATTTATTTTATTTTTGGTTGTGTTGAGTCTTCGTTGCTGCGCGCGGGCTTTCTCTAGTTGAGGCAAGTGGTGACTACTCTTCGTTGCAGCGCACGAGCTTCTCATTGCAGTGGCTTCTCTTGTTGCGGAGCACAGGCTCTAGGCGCAAGGGATTCAGTAGTTGTGGCGCGGGGGCTCAGTAGTTGTGGCTCACTGGCTCTAGAACGCAGGCTCAGTAGTTGTGGTGCATGGGGCTTAGTTGCTCCGTGGCATATAGGATCTTCCTGGACCAAGGCTCAAACCCATGTCCCCTGCATTGGCAGGCAGATTCTTAACCACTGGGCCACCAGGGAAGTCCCCCCTCTAGGTAATTTTATATAGGGTAAACCAATAGTTTTTATCTAGAAAACACTATATATGTCACAATATATGAGCATATAAACTTGCAGGCACCTCTGACTTCAGTGGTTTAACTCACTTAATCAGGAGAAACACCCATTTCTCTGAGTAGCAAAATTGTCACAGAAAATGGTCTGAGTCCCTATCAACTACCTCGTCGGAAAGCTGAGGAAAGTTGGTGTGGGAGGCTGCATCTTTGGCCTGCCCGGGCCCAGATCAGACCCAGCTGCCTTTCTTCCTCTACACACACTTCCCAGGGACACAGCCACTTCCTCCCTTTGGTGCCACTGCTTCCACCCGCTCATTCTTCAGGGAGCTCCTCCTTTCTGTTCTTATTGCCAAGTGGGATGCTCTCAGCTCCCCTTTCCTTGCTGCCCCCGCCAAAGACCATCAGCCAGGGCCTCTTATGGTCTAAACGGATTTACTGTCAACCATCACAAACAGCACAAGGTATAAACCCTTGGGGAAGTCACAGAGAGTCCACACGATTATTGTAAGTGTGGTCCTTGGCACCGTCCTGTCTATTCTCCACCAGCCATCAGATAGATTATATTTAGAGGAGGAGGTAGTTGGTTAAGCTAAGTCGGTGATTCCAGACTTTCAGAATTCAAGAGTAAAAAAAATTTTTTAAACAAAAAGAAAGGGGAAAAAAGAAAAGGCCAAAAAAGAAACAGGCAAAGAATAACATAGGGTTAATTTTTTTTTCTAGTAAAGAACAATAAAAATAAGCAAAACCTCACCATCAGCCAGAACCACAAATGAAACAGATTTGTATTACACATACAAAAATCCATCCTTCAAAGTATAATAAACTTATCTTTTTAAAAATTTTTTATTTTTTTGTTTTTGGTCGTGCCGCACAGCTTGCGGGATCTTAGCTCCCTGACCAGCGATCAAACCCACACCCTCCACAGTGAAAGCGCACTGTCCTAACTACTGGACCGCCAGGGAACTCCCAACAAATTTATCTTTTTAACAACAACAACAACAACAAATCGTTATTCTTTTTTTCTTACTTTGCTGTGGAGATGTGAAAACAATTGCATCAAGGACCTGGCACTTGGGAACAGTGTTTTAACTCCGTTCCATATTCAGTCACGGTGAGGAGATAAAAGAACCTCTTGGCCTCAACTATACAGTTTTAAAAATATTCAGTCCACAGCAACACCCCCTCCCAAAATACACGGAACAAATACTATGCCTCGAAAATAGAAGAAAGCTGGAGCTTGAACCTGAAATCCTCAGAGACTAGCAACTCTGTGTTAGTAACTGATCAAATACTGAGGAGAGAAAGGCCTCCTCACTTAGTCCCTGAACCACTGCTAGTCATGAAAAGAGAGAAATACTAGTTCAATACCACCAAGAAATGACAAATTGGGTCAAAATGCTGGTTTAAAAATCTTTACTATGTAGTTCCAAAAACTGTTCCAAAAACCCAAAATATATCTGGACTTACTTGGCCTTAATAAAGCACAGCTGGGCAGTAAGACTCATTCTTTATTAGTTAAAACTAGGCCAAAAAAGTGGCAGAAAGTCTGAAATTGTGCACATCCCCCAAAATTTGTTTCCACAAGCTAAAACTATTTAAGACTGAAATTTATAAAGCTAAAACCTTCTATTTTCCACAGTTAATATGTAAATAATGGCTCAAATGCCTTTCTTTTTGAGAAAACCCCTTAGCAAACTCTTAAGGTATGTAAACCTTCAACAGGAGAATTTAATCCAAATAGAAATGTTGGTCATTTCTTCCCTTTACACTGCAGCAGTATTTTATGAGTCATTACTTGAAAGCAAGGAGGAAAAAAAAATCTAAGCAACAGATTTACATGGGAAATTACAATGTTATATTATGAACTTTTAATAAACAAAAGCATTTTACTTACGATGTTCCCTGCTGAGAATTACTGTGGGTTTTTGAAGATGTATCATATTGTTCTGTGGGCGAGGGAAAAATGATCAGAGGAGAACAATGACAAATTCATGAGACCGTTAGCTATAAATTCCCTCATTTTTTTTGCTGTCCCCCCACTTTAACCTAAACACTTAATATACTTAAATTATGTCAACCAGAGTGCTATACACTGCTTATAAAATAACATTTATGTTACGCCTAGAGAGAGGGCTTGCTCAGAATTGGAAAGCCCTAAGCAGAGCGAACACACTTTGAAAGCGCCACCCGGCATGCCGACCACACTGCCACGGACAGGAGACTCTCCTTGCCGTCAGCTGGCAGGGCTCCCTTGTGGAAGCGCTAGGATGGGGCTGCAGTCACCCTCACCTGGTTTGACGTCACATATCTATCCGTGATTTGCTAGCACTCTCTTTTGTAGACTCTGTCCTTGGCCCACTGTGCTCCCACACATCCCCCCACTATTCAACAGCCCCCATTCGTTTATTCAACTGCTATTTACCAACTGCCTATTAGACACCAAGATGTTCAAGGCACCTGACCCCATCCTCGATGAGCGTACAGCTGACTGAGGGACATCAAACAGGCACGTGTTATCTACAACCCTAGGCAATGCAAAATCAGCGCGAAAATCAATCATTTAAATGAACTGTCCGGGGAATCTACAGACTGGTCACTCTGTCGGTCATGACGAAAGAAGGCAAATTAGAAAAGAAACAAAATTAATTGCGTCACAAAGGATGGGTGAGATTTTGACAGAATGACTGCTGGCAAGAGGGAGATGAGGGTGGGGAAGGCCTTCAGGCAGAAGAGACAGTGAGCCAAGGCTGAACATGGGAGGAGTTGAAATGGTACAGATTATGACAGGAGAAGGCTGGGGTGCGGAGTGTGGGGTGGGGGGGGACCAGGGAAGTCAGATTTTAGAAGGCTCTGAGAGCCACAATAGGATGTTAAAACTTCAGCTGTCAGGTAATGAGACATCTCCAAAGCACGATGCAGCTATTCCTCAGAAAGATTAACCTGCTGGTGCTACCTCATGTAACCTAGACAGGAATGGGAAATGTTAAGTGTGGAGGCTGCAGACCAGCTGGGAGGCTGTGTTTGTCTAGGCCTGAGGCAATATGGACCTGAAGCAGACGGGGAATGGAAATACGGGTGCCTTTCAGACAGGGGTGAGGAGAGTGACCACAAATTGTCATGTGGAGGCCCCTGAATATTTGCAGTTAAACGCTTTATCCTCATGGTGGCAGCAGCTCTTACATGATATTTTTAAATTGCTTGCCCTTCTGGCTAGCAAGCTAGGGCTGGCACGACAAATTAGAGGGGCTAAAGTACACTCCCATGTACTTCTACACAGTCCTCTTGGCCCGGTCCTAAGCTCAACAAGGCTCTGGTAATCCTTAGGCAGCCGTGTTTTTTGCATATGTGAACATAAATACTGGGACATACAAGTAAAATCCCTATAATTCATTCTCTATAGACTCCAAAACCACAATTTTTCAAGAAATTTGAATTATCTTGCTGGGCATACTTTGAGAAATATATGTCACACTCCACTTTTCTGAAAGCTATATCTGCACACACTCCATTCCTTCTTCATCCAACATACAACTAGACCCCTCCAGGATCCAACTAGGCCCCCCAAAGGCCATATCCTCACAGAGGTAAAAAGGGTTTCCAGCAGCAGCATAAAAGACCCCAAGGTAAGCATCTGCTGAGCCAAGACCTACAGGAGACCTGCCAGTGTCTGAAAACTTCTCATCAGGGCAAGGAGGAATCAGCCTACACTGTTCCACAGGCCTGGAGGGCCACCACCCCTGGCGAAGAAAGTGCTTACCAGTTCATGTTCAACTATATTTTGCTAAAAGGAGAAATCAGACGGTTTAAAGGATTACAGGGTCTTTCTAAACCAGGAGGTAGCAATCATGCAAGCTGTAAGTAATTCAGTGGAAGGCATATAATCTGCATGACTGGCAGCCCTAGCAAATTTGGGGGTGGGGTGAGGAGCAAGAGGTAAAGGAACGCACAGCAATCCTGCCCACAGCTGAGCTGGTGACCCCCCTGCAGACCTATGCCACTTCGCCCGTTATCTATCTTTGGATAGGCTGCCAAGATGTTGAGAAAAAAAGATTTCCCAGTCTCCCCAATACTGTGCAAGATGATCAGGTTTATCTCTCTGCATTTGGGGGAACTTTATTTACTTTTATTATTATTATTTATTTTTGGCCACACCACACAGCATACGGGATCTTCATTCCCTGACCAGGGATCGAACCCATGCCCCCTGCAGTGGAAGCACGGAGTCTTAACCATTGGACCGCCAGGGAAGTCTCTGGGGGAAATTTAGTCAGGAGTTATTTACAAAGTCTTATTCAGTACTTCTAGAGCTGGGGGCAGCAAACATTTTCTGTAAAAGTCTGATAGTAAATATTTCAGGCTTTGCATGCCATACCTTGTGGCATAATAATAAATGAATGAGCATGGCTGTGTCCTAATAAAACCTTCTTTACAAAAACTAGCTGTACAACAGATTTGACTCTCAGGCTATAGTGTGCCTATCCCTGTTCTAGAGGAAGATTATTTCATTTCTTGTTTTTCTCATCTTTTTTACTCTCCTCATATCCTTGCAATTTAAACAACAGGATAATCAAGGGGAAAACACAAGTGAGGAAAAAGAATAAGGTGGAGATACTTCAAGAAGAGTCACCTCTGTGGCATATCTATGAGCAATCTTCTCCCAACACATATATGCACACCACGCACCCTACTTTGGTCTCCCTATCCTTTGAAGACTAACACTTCATAACTTGGGCACTCACCATATGTTGATGAACTAAATGACTGCAAATACACCAGTCATTTTTGTAAGGCCTGAAATGCCTTGCACGTAGTTGAGACACAAAGAATTTAGTGAACTGAGAGGTTGCTGATAAACAGAAAGGCTGGATCCAGTTAGCTTTCTTCTGTTTCCCACTGAATTCTCAAGTATTTACAATCCATTAAAAGGAACCAAAAAAAGAATTACATGACAAATACATATAGAAGGTCTAGAGAAGCTATGTGCTCTCTTCCTTATAAAAATTTCTTGGTTTTGTTTAAAATAAATACAAGAAACACACAAAATACCCCAATCTATTCTTATATACAATTCCTGGGTAACAATGCATTTAGAGTCACTCTCAAGATATTTATCATATGTGAGGTCATACCAAACTATATTTTATTTGTTAGGTACTTTACTAAGACATCTTCGTTAACTCTTTGCAATAATCTGAAACTCCACCTAAAGAACAGCTTTATGTTTGCCCTTCCTTCCTATTCTTTAACTGTAGGAAGGCTTCATCTCTGCTGGAGCATTTTTCATTAATGTTTTCTACATTAAATCAGTAAAAACCATGCTTTGTTCTCCAATGCAATAATCAGTTCCACATATTTACTTACTTTGGTTTAGGGTTGCAGAACTGATATGCTGAGAATCCTAGAAAGAAAAATAAAAATCTCTAGTTAATAAAATATTAAGGTTTATAAATCCAAGGTTGCATCACTGTTAAATCTGATAAATATTGATAAATCTAATTTTTACATAAAGTAGGTTGTATTGCTTCTGTTGTTTCCTAGTTTATTCTTCCTTTGGTGTCAAGGATTTTCAACACAAAGTATAATGTTTTACCTTAAAATCAATAATAATAAATTACATTTTTTAAAGAAAAAAAACTATCATTAGAAAATATGTAAAGTATCTAACATGGTAAATTCTGGTTTGGGTAGATAAAACCTCAATGACATCATGGAAAGGAAGAGTGATAATATATTAACAATGTGCATGTATAATCAGGCTGGACTGAACACAGATCTGAAGGTGATATTTCTATATACTGAATGTTATCCAAAAGTAGAAAAGGCGAGGGGACAGTGTTGTTAATATATTGTTCACAAATACTTTAACAGAAATGTGCAAGTAGGCAGTTCACCTTGCTATTAAAACCATCACGAATGCAGCTGATTGCATTAAACTTTAAGAAAATGTAGGAGGTATGACAAGTGTAAATGTATATCTGTAATGTATCTAAGTCCTGAACTAGGAAGCAGACACCCTACCTCACTTAATTCTCCTGTACCTCCGTGTCCCTCTTCTAAGGTAAAGAACCTCAAAAATGAAAGAATTTATTGTAAAGTCCTGAATACTTTCATAAGCTACAAAACCCTATACAAATGTAAGATGTTCTTACTGACATAATTGGAGAGCGAAGTATTTGAAAGCATTAGGAAGCACTTTAGTAGCTAAATTAATTGCAATATTAACCTAATCTCCAAAGAGTTCAACAAATACTACTTGATTAATCTGGCACACAGCGATACTTCAGACTTGTCACTGGTGTGGATGCAGTGCCTGCTAGACTTGTAAGGAATTACCTTTGCGGGAAAAGGAAATTTGGAGGGCTCAGCTGTACTAGGCGTGTGTATTGCTGTCAAAGGAGGAGGCCATGAATGGGTCATTTCCTGGAAAGAGATTTGGAACGGGAAGAAAAAGTAAATTATAAATAGAACATTTATTGCTCTTTAAGTTAACTTTTTAAACTGAATGTAGAGTGGAGTGATGGTAAATGAAAAGTGAAATCTTAGAAATTATTTCATTTACTTTTTAAAAAAGCTCCTACTTGGTGGGCTATGTTCAAAAGCTGACGCTCTCCAACAAACAGAACTGAAAAGAAATCAGTTCGAAGAAGAAAAACAAGAGCATAGAACAGGAATGGTCTTAACACTCTGAACAGCATGAAGCATAAAAACGGTAGTAGGTATTACCAGAGCTTGTGTAACTATGAAAACTCAGTCCTGTCTCAATGCTTTCTTTCTCTCTCAGCTTCTTTATTGCATTTCCTGGAATTATTTAAGTTCAAAGGAAGAAGAACTTTCCTGTTTGACTTAAGCAAACAAGTAATTCAGGTCACTTGTTCCACTTGGGAGAGTTTTAATGGATTTGACCCTTCCCTGATACACATTATTAGTACATAAGAACTTTTGCAGAGAAGGCCTTAAAAAGTGACCGCCCCTTTTCATTAACAGAAGTTTCACTTCTATTCACTGTTTTCATGGAAGCAAGATTTCTATATCTTCCAAATTAATGTATTTATCTTGACATGAGTTCTTTTTTCTAAGCACATTCACTTGCTGGAAAACAAAATGTCATATTAAAGGTGTCTAATCACAAATATGCACACGCACACACACTTTGTTGAAGAGCTAAAATGGCCCTGGAGATTAACACCAGCCCCTTCCTTTTACAGCTGAGAAAAAACGAGGTCTAAAATGACAGGATCAGGTCCCCCAGGAAGCCAATGGCTGAGTGCACAGGGAATGGCCCCTTTGCGTTGGAGTCTGAGAGAAAGAAGTCCATCCCCATGTGTGTCAGACCTGCCAGGCAAACTGGCTTAACATTGACAAGCAACCCTCCACCAGCACACTGGGGACCCCAGATCACACTATGTTACCTCACCTGTACAACACACTGTGGTGGTTTTTTTTTTTTTTAACATCTTTATTGGAGTATAATTGCTTTACAATGGTGTGTTAGTTTCTGCTTTATAACAAAGTGAATCAGCTATACATATACATATATCCCCATATCTCTTCCCTCTTGCGTCTCCCTCCCATCCTCCCTATCCCACCCCTCTAGGTGGTCACAAAGCACCAGCAGCGAGCTGATATCCCTGTGCTATGCAGCTGCTTCCCACTAGCTATCTAATTTACATTACACACTGTGCTTTTTCCCAAGTGCTGACCAACCTCTCCATCACCACAGAAACGCCATCTGATTCTTGCAACAACTGGAGATGGAGCTGGGCAAGCATCCCCATTCCCCACCTCTGAGCACATCTTCCCCGCCCTTCCCCACAGCCGCCCTCCGGGTTGCTAGAACCTCAGAACAGACAGAAATGACCTGGCACAGTGACAAGCAAAGTAACCGATGCTGGCTCGAGTAATTTTTGTTAAAGGTGATATCATGCCCTTGCTCACCTGACTAACCATATTTTGTTCAGTACAAAAGAGGAATTCTATACTAAAGTATAATGGAAAGAGTAGCAGCTCTGGAGCCAGGGACCCAGATTGGATCTTAACTCTGACCCTGCTGGTCAGGTCAACCTGAGGAGTTTGAGCTCTGAGCCTTAGTTCTCAGGAAGAGGTGGACGAAGACCACTTATTTTTCAGAGCATAAAGTGCTGGAATACATGGTCAGAGAAAGCACTTAATAACTTAAAAGCCTAGTTTTTAAAGAATTTTAATACTGCACCAAAGAGTTTCCTGTTGTTTTCTTTATTTGACTATACTCTAAGGTATGGGACCATGAGAACGTTACGATGTAAAAACTTGTAATAATTGCAAAGGTGTCTGAAAGTATCATCCTTCTGTCTTCCAAGAATTTCTTTAGAATCCCAATGGTGTCTAGACTTTTAGTCACCAATGATTCCCAGGAAATAACTATTGTACTCTCAATGCCTAAGGCTGCCCCGGCTATTAAATCAGGCAGTTGGAAAGTGCATAAACTCTTTCAGGCCTTAAGTGGTTTGCTGATAGTGTGAAAGAATTTATATACTTCCCTAAATGCTTAGCTTACTAGGGGAAGTTAGGCCTTACCAGAATTGGGGCCATAAGGAGAGGAGGGTGCCCAGAATTGCAGGGCCCTGAATTCACTCCCTACTTTAACAACGACTTATCACATGAATGGGGGTAAATCACTTAACACCTGCTTCACTCCTGGCCTTCCAGGTGCCACAGCTGCTATCTCCTCCCCACCCTCCACCCTGCTCATTTTGCTCTAGACACTCTGTCTAGTTATCGCTGTTTTTCTAATACACCAACCTGTTCCCACCTCGAGGCTTCTGCACTCTTTCCTCCAATCACTTGCCTGCTATATGACTCACAGCGCTTATCAACAACTGCCATTTTATTATATATTTATCTTCCCCACTATGGTCTCCACAAGAGCAAGGACTCTTATTCACAAGGCACCCCAGTGCCTAGAAAAGTATGTGCATCTTCACGGATATTTGCTGAATAAATGAACAGTCCATCGACACTGGTACAATGAGTGGTACGATGCTACCACTCATTGTACCAGTGTCACTGGAATGTTGCACTGAGATAATGTCTACAAGCACTGCATTAACTGCCCCAAAAGGCTGTCCAGGCTGTAGAAAACCTGAGCCGTTTCCATACACCCACTGAGGGCACCATACCCGTCTGGACCCTTGTGCATGACCAATTCCTGGTTGCTGGTAGTGTCTGCCTGCTACCTTCTTACCCTGTCAGTCTGCACAAGTCACAGGCCACAAATGCCCCTTCAGTAAAACACTGCGACTCTTAACATTTCCACCAGAGAACCAAACACTATCGTCTATAATTGATTTTCTCCTTTAGGGAACTATTTACTGCTTCTATTGCCCATCAGAAAGATCTGTGTTAGGATTCCTGGCAATCTTCATAAATTACTGGCAGGAGATAAGAACAGGAACCACGAGGCAGAGGGAAGTATCTGGATCGACATCAGAGAGTGAGAGCTGGATCTGACCCTAGAGTCATCTACTATCTACCAGCCCAGAGCCTTCATTTTACCCGTGAGGAAACTGAAGTCCAGGGAGTACACGTGACTTAACTGAGGCCCCAAAAGAGGAGAAGAGAAGGGGACAGATTCTAAGTCTCCACAAAGCAGAGACCCATGCCCCTCTTCAGTCCAGGACATCCTGCGATTTACTCTCTCTCTCTGTAAGACTTCCAAATGAAAACACTCACCTGTGGCTCGCATTAACCATCTACTTTCAAGCATTTCCAGGTAAGCAAGAACTCATTAAAAGTGATGTTGGCTGAGAGGGGAGGGAGGATGGACGAGTTTATTAAATTAAAAATGCTTGCCTGATGTTCTAATACTATCACCTTACATAAAGGACTCAACAAGTCATAAATTAACACACATCAAAACGTTAACAGAAGCATTTGACACATGCAGGAGACAACTAATCTACATTGTTGCATTTACTTTTGAAATAACCATGGAACAAATCACACACAATTTCAGAGAAAATGCTAAGGCTATTATTTCATAACTAAGTCATTTGTTACTTTTATGACTCATCTTACCAAAGAATTTCAGAAATACCAGAGAGAGAGGATAAAACAAAAGCTTGATCAAGATATCTTATTATTAATCTTACTTGCTGGTTGGCAAAAATTTCTCATTTTCAGCAATACAAAGTATGTTTCCTTAGAGGTATTTCTTTCTCAGAAAACACTATCTACAAAAGGAGAATACCGAAGATAGTAAAACAAAAATAATGGAACTGTTTTCCAAACATCTGGCTAGACACCACCTTTGTCAAAAATTGCACAAATGAGAAGGTAACCAATATACTTAATTACTGGTTTCAGCACCACCTCACTTAATACTTTGCAATGAAAACTTAAAGGAAAAAATTGGGTAAGCATATTTTGAGGAAAAAAGTGTGCAGTGGGGATAAAAATTAATAGGTACATGTGTCGTATCTCTCCTACTTCCAAAAAAACCAGAAAACAAAAATCAGAAACCTTATAGCAAAAGATAAAGTAAGAGTATCATTAAAAGTGACATGGAAGAAAATTAAGAGCCACAGAGGAGGAATGAGAAATAAACAAACAAAACTCTCAGTCATTACAATTACTGTATTTGAGCATTAAATTTAGCTCTAGATTTCCTGGAAGTTAAAGCCAAAATGGGACACATAACAGTTTACATAATTCTTCTCTGATAAAAAGAAAGCACGCCGGTTCATCAGGAGAATTTATTTATTTTCCTGGAATTGAATTCTAAAAGGAATTTGTCATCCTCGTGCAAGGAAAACTGAACAAATGGATAATGGATTCAACGATGTATTTGTAGAAGCAGCACAAATGTTCCTGGCATGGTCTCAATCAACAAGAGCAAAAAATAACCCTTTCAAGGTAGGTGTAAAGATGTCCATTTACTTTCTACTATTTTTCTTTTTATCCCTTTAAAAATTCATGGTCTCACTGACGATAAGGCCAAACATATAAAGTGTCACCTATAAAACACCGAGAGGTGAAAACCAAGCACTACTTAACCCCTGGTGCCCCCTGCTGCAGCAACACAGGGCATCTCCTCTCTGGGAGGTGAGCAGTTCTCCAGGGTCTCTACAGACAACCCGAAAAGCTTAAGGGAGATGTCATAAGACTCTGGTCCAAATGCCTCACAGTTGGTAGACTTCATTTCAATTAAAATCTGGCAGATAGTTCAATAATGTCCTAAGACTCGCTTTGTTATTATTCTGGTTTATTTTGCTTTGGGAGGTATGAGGGGAGAAAATGTTTAAAGGAGTTTAAAACGGCAACTGTTCATTGAAGTCAAAGAAAATGAATATATGTCTGCCTATTTAAGTATTTCTTCAAGCGAGAAACAATAACAAAAAGCTCACCTTCAGAATCTCTTCAACACAATGGACTTCACTGGAGTAGGTCTGCTGAACAGGAAAAGCAAGAAAAAGATTAGCACACAAACAAAAAACAACTAGAGTGCTGGTATTAATTAATACAGCAACACTCTTGTAAGTAGAATCACCTCAGGGCCCACCTCTTACGAGCTAAATAGGAGAAACTTCACATTCTGGATGAAATAAAACCAGAGAGATTAACCTGACCTAATCGTGCAAGAAAGGTTTCTGTTGGAGACAATGACAGACGAATTATGACCCTTAGGTCAAAAGCTTCTGGTGGAAAATATGTATATTAAAGAAAATTAGTACATTAGTAAATCTAGGGGAATAACAGATATAACAAAAGTGGAGGTGGTGTTAGTTTGCTGCTTTATAGCAACATCTGTCCAGTGAGCCAAGTTACGTGAACATGAAGACGGCGATCATTCTGAACATCTTACTGAGCCCACAGGAAGGAGGCCAGCATCCAATCAAGGATAGATTTTATGGTAATATTATGGTAATATTCTAAAATACTAGAAATTTTACCTGCCAAAAATTCATTTTAAATTCTAGCCCTACTTGAAGTCAGCATTTCCATCTTATACACACACACACACACACACACACACACACACACACACACACACACACACAATAGTTCTCCAGAGACAGACCCTAGGGAGAGAGGAGATTACCTAGGGTCTTAAAGGAAAGATCACCTTGCTTATCCCCAGCTAAACAAATGACAGCTGCTGTTGCTAGTATCACAACCATAGTTTCTAGGAGATGTCATTTTACAGTCTTCACATTTATAAGTAAAAAGAAAATGGAAAAGTAAAATCTTTTTTTAAAAAAATCACTTTTCCTTAACTAGAGATATGGAACAAATCCCCTGACTTCACAGTTTTTAATCGAATATCAGCTTTCGCTGTGTGTCAATTCATGAGCCAAGTGCCCTGGGCAACTCCTGTACAACACACACCCCTCCCATTACTGCCCCTGCTGTGAAGAAAGCACTGCTCTTCCCAGTCAGCTGGTCCAATGCTTGCCTCACAGCCAGAGTGTAGATGGAAAAGGGTTCTTTTCAGGGCTCTCATCTCTAACTTGAGTGTAATTTAATACAGCATTGGTCGTTAATTCCTGATCTAGGGTTTATTAATCCATCATTTCCCTCATTCCAGTTTCTTTAAGGAAAAAGGAAAAGAGCATACAGCACTCACACTCTCCTGGAATTGAATCTAATGGACACGTCAAAATTCAGATGCAATTTGACCTGCCTAGGTCTGGTTTTAAAACATGTAAATTTCATGGAGATTAATTTATTGAAATGTTTGCAGTTTGCTATTTTTGAGGTAGGGTCTGGAAGTTAGGAGGTATAACCAAAGAATCAAGGGTATCCCCTTTCCCTGCTGGCCCTACTGGACCTGCCTTTATGCATTATGCATGTCAACAACAGGACATGCTTACCAATTTTTGTTTTTCAAGACTATTAAGGAATGCCTAAAAACTGAACCAAATATCACAGCACAAATGTCAGGAACAGTGAATGCTGTTTTGACCTGTGGGTAAAATGTAATTATATCCTATGGTTTTAAACTTTCACACGCGTCATTAGGAACAACAACAATTAGGAGTTGAAAGTTAATCAACAGAACAGAGCATATGACTCCTGACTCTGGTTAAATAGTTCCCTCATCCTATCTGCTGCTGGAATAAGAATGAGAATCCAATTAAAATATCTGGCAGTCATGGGGGATGGGGTTAGGGGAGGGATGGAGTGGGATGCTGGGGTTGGAAGATGTAATGGAGTGGGATGCTGGGGTTGGAAGATGTAATAAGCTTTTATATACAGAATGGATAAACAACAAGGTCCTACTGTATAGCACAGAGACCTATATTCAATATCCTATGATAAACCATAAGGGAAAAGAATATTAAAAAAAGAATGTATATGTATGTACAACTGAATCACTTTGCTGTACAGCAGAATTAACACAACATTGTAAATCAGCTATGCTTCAATTAAAAAAAATTTTTAATTGTCTTTTTAAATTGACTTTTTAAAGTCCCTGGTGGCACAGTGGTTAAGAATCCGCCTGCCAATGCAGGGGACATAGGTTCGATCCCTGGTCCAGGAGGATCCCACATGCTGAGGAACAACTGAGCCTGCGAGCCACAACTACTGAGGCTGCGTGCCACAACTTCTGAAGCCTGTGCGCCTAGAGCCTGTGCTCAGCAACGGTAGAGGCCACTGCAATGAGAAGCCTGTGCACCGCAATGAAGAGCAGCCCCCGCTCGCTGCAACTAGAGAAAGACCGCGTGCAGCAACGAAGACACAACACAGCCAAAAAAAAAAAAAAATTTGATTAAAAAAAATACGGCAATCAACGAAACAGTGAGGCACAGTTGGAATGAGGGCAAAAAAGATTTGCCCACTGCTTCCAAAAGAATGGGGTCAGGAAGCTACAACTTCAGGACATTCAAAGACTTTTTGATCTTCATCACTACTCAAGCTGTCAACCCTTAGCCAAGACGTTTCATGTCACTAAAAGATTCATTTTTTTTCCTAAAATTTTATTACATGAGATGAACCAGGACTGAAGAAAATTTTTCCACAGATTATTGTTTACTGGTATCAGGGTAAGATAAATATTGCTCAACAGTCACCATTTAACCTGTTTAAAATTCTAACTAAAGTCTAAGGCTCAAGCATTAATTGGCTAATGTACTGTGAATTTTCTTATCAGGTCCATTATGAAAGTGGGGGTATTTCAAAGGGGTGCCAGAATTCCATTCCAAATACATGAGGATATATCATATGTAAAGATCTCCATGCAGCACTAAACTTATAATGGCAAATAACTGGAAATGATCATAAAATAATGTAAATACATGTACTTGCATGGAAAGATGCTCAAGGTATTTTCAACTTTTTCTTTGGAAAGAACCTCATACTCACAGAAAAATAACAAAAACAGTAAAAGAAATTCCTACAAACCCTTCACTCAGATTCCCCAAATGCTGGCATTCTACCACAGTTTGCTTTCTATTTTTCTCTCCCTGCCCTCCACCCACACATCTACACTGAGCCATTCAAGAGTAAGTTAGAGAGTTAGAGTTAATGCCCTTTTACCTCTAAATACTTCTGTGTGTACCAAGGTATGCCTTACAGCTTTATTTAAAAGGGGGGAGGGTGTTACCAGATCGTCTGTATAGTATGAGCCCATTTTATGTTCCATCTACCCAAGATTCATATCCCTACTCTTCCCTGACCCAAATTAGAGACTCAGACTAGAGTACAGTAGGTATCTCAGCTGTTTGCAGAGGAAGATCCATAAAGACCGGCTGCCTTGTTTTAAAAAGTACAACTTGGGGCTTCCCTTGTGGCGCAGTGGTTGAGAATCTGCCTGCTAATGCAGGGGACACGGGTTCGAGCCCTGGTCTGGGAGGATCCCACATGCCGCGGAGCAACTAGGCCCGTGAGCCACAACTACTGAGCCTGCGCAT